>NC_092247.1:11333685-11421185 GCF_036320965.1 Panulirus ornatus | reverse complement strand
AGAAATATATCAAGATTGATCGGCTTCAAAAAGTATAAAGAAGTGTTGGCTGGAAATGACTGGTGATGAATGAATAATGAAGGGATCTTCAAATGGCTGATCAAACAAAATGCTTTTACAAAACCCGTGACCCTTTTTTTTTTTTTCCCAGAAAGAGATAAGACTGTGACGATCACTCGGAAGTAGAGAAGTTAATAATTCACAGTAAGGAACACCTGACGTAGCTAAAGGACTAGCAATGAAGTATTTAGAGATCCGGACTAAAGGTTGGGACAGGGCAACACGAGTGTGAAATAATGTAATCACAAAGTACTCATCACAAGGACAGAAACATGCACTTATATGTATATTCACGTATGCATACACTCACGTGCACCTAGACATTAACAAACGCACGCGTGCATGTCGGGAGCTCTGTGCTGGCAGACGTCGCCAAATCGACCATCCTCGTAAAAGAGAGATGAACGTGTTGTCTTTAATGACACAATAGAGTCATAAAGACTACGGTATTACCCTGCATCGGCGAATAGTAGCGCTTCTTGCAAGCTTCAGAGAAACTCGTATCATCTGCATTATCCATTCATCACCATCCAGCACGTCAGTTGAGGACGTGCATGACGCCAGCAGCAACAGTTTAGTGGACCCACAGTAGCCATGGGACTGGACGTTGGATAATCGCTAATGACATGCAAATGAACGAGCCGCCGCTGAGGGGCTTAATTACCCCTGATGGTTCACCTCTGGCCGCCGCGTTAATCGCGAGTGGAATGGTTTCAGTCCATCTACCATCATTAATTCCCTCTAGCGGATTGATAGATTCATTAGGCGGATCGACAGTGATCAATTTATTAGTCTATCAAACAACAAATTTGTTTGTGCTTTAATCCTGTAATATGAAAATGGAACGTTTGAACAAACGATATTCCAATGTTCTCGTTCACGGATGTGGATAACGAATGCCAGAAGATCAATTATTCAGCCTCAGTAGAAGATAACAGAGGTGCTGCAGTACTTGTGAAAATGGTATACGTTAGTCATATTTTGACGTGGTTTGTTTGTCTCATTCACAGTGAAACCTCATTGATGTAATGCCTTCAATGGTGGTAAGTCGTAATCTCCCACTGCTTTGGAAAAACCACTGTGAAAACTTGCAATATTCTTTGTTTTATGAAGCTTTGCTTCCTCGTCTCCTTTTGGTAGAGTGAATTGGTCTATGGCACTGAAAATCAAAGCTTATCTGTCGCTTTATTTTCCAGGAACTGTTGATTACTGACGGGGGTTTAGGTACAGTGTAGGTTTCAGTGTGACTTAGTTTGACTGAAATCCTACAGAGATCAAGTTTCGATATTTCATTATATTTCGGTATGATTTCCTAAAAGTCTAATGTACGAACTTTGACGCATTTGACTGTGGCAGTATAAAAAGCAAACGTATATGTATTTTTTGAGTATTTCCTTATGATGGTATAGAAGGCGGATGGACATACCACAACCACCTAACGTCAACTGCCATTGGCAGCAAAATAAGTATAGAAAACTCGCCCATTGAATACAGCGAGAGAATACAGGCAGATGTTAATTGTTAATTGTTTCAGTGAACAGTTAACAATAACATGCTCCAAGGAGGGAAACATTTCTACCTCTTCTTTCAGAGAAAACTGAGGAAATAACACGTACAACACCAGACTGGAATCGATTATCTTACGTCAAAAGTAAACAATCTGGGATTAGTGAGTGATTGGTGATGACCTCGCCTCTCGTAAGCATAAGCAAGAAGTCGTGTGCTTCATCCAGACTCTACGCACTTCCATAGCCAGTGTGGCAAGTCTCGGTGATTTCAGGGGAAGTCAACTGCACCGAGGCATCACAGCTGCATCGACTCTCGAAAATAAACGATACTGGAAACTTTTTTTTCTCAGCACAGATGGGAGGGGACTTCATAATGCTGGAAGGCATAGCCTGGAAACCTAACCTCGAAAATCGGCCGACATTGGAAGAACCGATATAGAACAGACATTACAAGATAATACCAGGTAAATATTAAGGCGTCATAAATACAGACAAATTAGCGTACACGTTTCGGACAACAGCTATTCGCAGTGGTGGCTGCAAATAGTGGCAAGATCACGAGTCCCCCATTTAGGACATTTAAGAACTCGTTTGATAAATGTCTGCAAAGTGAACTTGAACACTCATGTTTCAGTGGATGTGTACATTCTGTGGGCAGTGTTTGATCTGACCATCAGAGGCACAGCAAGGCACCTGGGGCTCATTCATATCGAGCTGTGAAAGAGGTGAAGAGAGTCTGAGTAAGAATGACTTCAGATGTAGATAAGATAAAGGAGGAGTGTGTGTTGAAAGTGTACTTAACGGTGGCGCTGCAGATAAGAAGTTATTGTAGTGTTAAGTTGTCATATAAAGCACAGGTATGCGTGCGTGTCCCATCACCACCTATCCCTGTAATTATATGCTACCTAAGGAGAGGCAATAAGATGCTATCTAATGGCCCAACGGCTCTGGAGGGTCGACGCCCGACACTCGCCTGCCTCTTACTCTTATAGAACAAAGATGTCAAGTTTTTGTATAACTTTTTCCGTTCTTTTGTTTTATTTGTTGGCGTGATTGTAACTGTTCTAGCTATTGTGTTTGCTAGGGAGGGGGTTACCGTTTATTGTTCATGTTCTTCAGTTCTTTTTGTTATCATTATTATAATTATCATTATTATTATTATTATTATTATTATTATTATTCTTTTTCTTTCAAACTATTCGCCATTTCCCGCATTAGCGAGGTAGCGTTAAGAACAGAGGACTGGGCCTTGAGGGAATACCCTCACCTGGCCCAATTCTCTGTTCCTTCTCTTGGAAAATTAAAAAAAAAATGAGAGGGGAGGATTTCCAGCCCCCCCGCTCCCTCCCCTTTTAGTCGCCTTCTACGACACGCAGGGAATACGTGGGAAGTATTCTTTCTCCCCTATCCCCAGGGATAAAATATTATTATTATTATTATTATTATTATTATTATTATTATTATTATTATTATTATTATTATTTATTATAATCATTATTGCTATTATCACTATTCCTATTCCTGTTATTGTATGACTATTAACCTATTATTATTATCATTATTGTTATTATCATTATTATTATTATTATTATTATTATTATTATTATTATCATTATTATTATTATTATTATTATTATCATTATTATTATTATTATTATTATTATCATTATAAGTATTATCATTTTTATAGTATTTTTCCTCGTCCAGCCTGGGCTAAGGGGAAGGAAGACCCGACCTCCCCAATGAAGACTTCACCAGGTGTTCTCCAGGTGTTCTTATTCTGTCGGCATTATAAATCATTTAAACGATTACGAGCTGTTTTCTTAAGTTATGAATTTACGACACGTAAAAGTGCAGTATGTATATGACAGACTCCCAAAGGTGGTGTTTTATTATCACAGAAAGTTTTAAGAAATATTATCTTTATCTTGAGTATAGCATTGCCAGACGCGTCAATTTTGTATATCTCGGGATTGTCTCTATATTTGACGTGAGGCATATTATGAAATTCTGAAGTTTCTTATACTTTTATCATTTTTCTTTGCATTTCCAACGACATTCTTGTGAAATATATCTTTACGGTTCGTCTTGGATTTATATAAAGAATTTATTACCTTCAGGACCAGAATATGACATAAGATATTTCTATTTTTATTTTATTATATTATTATATTTGCTTTGTCGCTGTCTCCCGCGTTAGCGAGGTAGCGCAAGGAAACAGACGAAAGAATGGCCCAACCCGCCCACATACATTTGTATATACATACATGTCCACACACGCACAATATACATACCTATACATCTCAATGTACACATATATATACACACACAGACATATACATATATACACATGTACATAATTCATACTGTCTGCCTTTATTCATTCCCATCGCCACCTCGCCACACATGGAATAACAACCCCCTCCCCCCTCATGTGTGCGAGGTAGCGCTAGGAAAAAACACCAAAGGCCCCATTCGTTCACACTCAGTCTCTAGCTGTCATGTAATAATGCACCGAAACCATTAGATATTTTTATTTCTAATTATCCTTTGTTAAGTTATTGTGTCCTTACATTTAAAAAGGTATTTTGATATTGATATAGATGGCGCCATATGATATTTCTCCTGCTGCAATAGATATACTATCTATTTCTACAGTGTGAAGGACATTGCATGACGCATCATATACAACCCATTGCGTCTCAGCTCGTGTCATACGCATCCCATCGCGTCTCAGCTCGTGTCATACGCATCCCATCACGTCTCAGCTCGTGTCCTAGTGTCCTTGAGTCGATGGCCGCGTTCACAGAGATGGTGTTTTAGCTGCTGGACATGGCCACACTCCTCTGTGCCCTTCTTACCACCTTCTGTTCCTCCTCCTCCTTTATCTCCTCCTCCTCCTCCTCCTCCTCTTCCGTGCCCATTCACTCAGATAAGCTGACGATCCCCTCGTGTCCCACACCCACGTCTTGAGAAAGAAATTCATCTCGAAATGCGGCGGCCGCCTCCTCCTCCTTCAGCCTCCGAGGGAGGATGGAGCAGCGACGGGCGCCGTGTCTCTCCGATAATTGGGCCAGGGCTGGAACGAGGCCTCTCGTAATGCTACCCCCCCCCCCCCCTCCCTGCACAATGAGCCCACGCCAGGTGGAGAGGGAGAGAGAGAGAGAGAGAGATACTTCTTTGGATTATGGGTTTCAAGGGCCTGAGATCTTTCCCTCCCACCCATGTAATCATAGTATGCGACACATTGGGAATAAACTGCCATTGGGAATAAATACCGATTATACATTTTTTCTTTCTTCTGTTCGAAGATTTTTATTATATTTTTCAACCTTTTGATTTGTTGAACATAAGTTAGCGTTCGGTTTCTTCCGTCGTAGGGAGTAGTAGGGTCGTACACAACTGTCGGGTATTAGAGAGTGAAAGGTTTAAATGTCAGGTTTCATAAATACGATCAATACTTCATGGAACATCAGAAATAAAAGTCGATCAAATAGAAGTAGAAATAAAAATAAAAGCCCACTTTTAGCTTTTCAACATTTAGTTGATGATAAAACCTGTGAATAAATGATAAAGGGCGTCATTCTCTCTATATTGATTGACGCATAGTCTGTCACGTTCCGATTTTCTTTCTTTTCTTTTTAGAAAGGAAGGAAGGAAGGGACGTTCTGGGACGAGGGAAGCAGACAAGTGATGTGTTTGTGTGTGTGTGTGTGTGTGTGTGTGTGTGTTACTGCTGGTTAGCCGGGGAGAACAGAACCATGTGTGGTAAACTGGGCTGCGATGATATGTGGCGGAAGCGAGTCAAAAGAGAGAGAGAGAGAGAGAGAGAGAGAGAGAGAGAGAGAGAGAGAGAGAGAGGCAGCAAATCTAATCACAAAATATTTTTTTAATCATTGAATATAGAAAAAAAAAAAAGCTAATTTTTTGCAGTTCTTGAATTCCACTCGACGTTTTTGAAACGTCAGATAAGGAGACAGGGAGACTATTTCCAAAGGCAGATTATTACAATATGACTCAGGGATTCGATCGTGGCACAAGAAGGGAAAAAGATAGTACTGCTGTGTCTTGCACCAGGCAGGCGTCCGCAGCGCAGCGCTGGGCGGAGATCAGAGTGGACGCCATGGAGGGGAGGGTTCAGACACCAGCCTTGAAAAATCATCTTCAGGTAATTCATTCTCTCCGGTATAGTAGACAAGGCCGGAGGGTGACGAACGAGTAGATCATCAATTACACCAACTACATTAAAAGGAAAAAAAAAAAGGGTCTTAAAGGCGTTATTAGATGGACTTTAACCTGCTTAAGATGATTTACTTCAGTGATCCAAGAACGCTGGACTGTAGGACCAGGTGATGTGTGAAGCTTAAGCATGCGTGACAGGGCGAACGTATGAGCGAGTGAAATGGACTGCAAATGAACTCTCTGAGCAGTGTACCAACGCGAGTCTGGAGGGAAGTTTTATGATCAGTTTAGCCTTTATAGCTCTGAAGTTGGTTGAGTCAGTACGTAGCTGCTAGGAAATATATATATATATATATTTTTTTTTTTTTTCATACTATTCACCATTTCCCGCGTTAGCGAGGTAGCGTTAAGAACAGAGGACTGGTCCTCTGAGGGAATATCCTCACCTGGCCCCCTTCACTGTTCCTTCTTTTGGAAAATTGAAAAAAAAAGAGAGGGGAGGATTTCCAGCACCCCGCTCCCTCCCCTTTTAGTCGCCTTCTACGACACGCAGGGAATACGTGGGAAGTATTCTTTCTCCGCTATCCCTAGGGATAACATATATATATATATATATATATATATATATATATATATATATATATATATATATATATATATATATATATATATATATATATGTATATATATATATATATATATATATACACACATATATATATATATATATTTTTTTTTTTTCATACTATTCGCCATTTCCCGCGATAGCGAGGTAGCGTTAAGAACAGAGGACTGGGCCTTTGAGGGAATATCCTCACCTGGCCCCCTTCTCTGTTCCTTCTTTTGGAAAATTAAAAAAAAACGAGAGGGGAGGATTTCCAGCCCCCCGCTCCCTTCCCTTTTAGTCGCCTTCTACGACACGCAGGGAATACGTGGGAAGTATTCTTTCTCCCCTATCCCCAGGGATAATATATATATATATATATATATATATATATATATATATATATATATATATATATATATATATATATATATATATATAAAATTTCTTTTTTTTTTTTTTTTTTGCTTTGTCGCTGTCTCCCGCGCCTGCGAGGCAGCGCAAGGAAACAGACGAAAGAAATGGCCCAACCCACCCCCATACTCATGCATATACACACGTCCACACACGCAAATATACATACCTACACAGCTTTCCAATGTTTACCCCAGACGCTTCACATGCCTTGATTCAATCCACTGACAGCACGTCAACCCAGGTATACCACATCGATCCAATTCACTCTATTCCTTGCCCGCCTTTCACCCTCCTGCATGTTCAGTCCCCGATCACACAAAATCTTTTTCACTCCATCTTTCCACCTCCAATTTGGTCTCCCACTTCTCCTCGTTCCCTCCACCTCCGACACATATATCCTCTTGGTCAATCTTTCCTCACTCATTCTCTCCATGTGCCCAAACCATTTCAAAACACCCTCTTCTGCTCTCTCAACCACGCTCTTTTTATTTCCACACATCTCTCTTAACCTTACGTTACTTACTCGATCAAACCACCTCACACCACACATTGTCCTCAAACATCTCATTTCCAGCACATCCATCCTCCTGCGCACAACTCTATCCATAGCCCACGCCTCGCAATCATACGACATTGTTGGAACCACTGTTCCTTCAAACATACACATTTTTGCTTTCCAAGATAATGTTCTCGACTTCCACACATTCTTCAAGGCTCCCAGAATTTTCGCCCCCTCCCCCACCCTATGATCCACTTCCGCTTCCATGGTTCCATCCGCTGCCAGATCCACTCCCAGATATCTAAAACACTTTACTTCCTCAAGTTTTTCTCCATTCAAATTTACCTCCCAATTGACTTGACCCTCAACCCTACTGTACCTAATAACCTTGCTCTTATTCACATTTAGTCTTAACTTTCTTCTTTCACACACTTTACCAAACTCAGTCACCAGCTTCTGCAGTTTCTCACATGAATCAGCCACCAGCGCTGTATCATCAGCGAACAACAACTGACTCACTTCCCAAGCTCTCTCATCCCCAACAGACTTCATACTTCATAGGTAAATAAAGTGCGTAAGACAAGGGAGCAAATGGGAACTTCAGTGAAGGGCGCAAATGGGGAGGTGATAACAAGTAGTGGTGATGTGAGAAGGAGATGGAGCGAGTGTTTTGAAGGTTTGTTGAATGTGTTTGATGATAGAGTGGCAGATATTGGGTGTTTTGGTCGAGGTGATGTGCAAAGTGAGAGGGTTAGGGAAAATGATTTGGTAAACAGAGAAGAGGTAGTAAAAGCTTTGCGGAAGATGAAAGCCGTCAAGGCAGTAGGTTTGGATGGTATTGCAGTGTAATTTATTAAAAAAGGGGGTGACTGTATTATTGACTGGTTGGTAAGGTTATTTAATGTATGTATGACTCATGGTGAGGTGCCTGAGGATTGGCGGAATGCGTGCATAGTGCCATTGTACAAAGGCAAAGGGGATAAGAGTGAGTGCTCAAATTACAGAGGTATAAGTTTGTTGAGTATTCCTGGTAAATTATATGGGAGGGTATTGATTGAGAGGGTGAAGGCATGTACAGAGCATCAGATTAGGGAAGAGCAGTGTGGTTTCAGACGTGGTAGAGGATGTGTGGATCAGGTGTTTGTTTTGAAGAATGTATGTGAGAAATACTTAGAAAAGCAAATGGATTTGTATGTAGCATTTATGGATCTGGAGAAGACATATGATAGAGTTGATAGAGATGCTCTGTGGAAGGTATTAAGAATATATGGTGTGGGAGGCAAGTTGTTAGAAGCAGTGAAAATTTTTTATCGAGGATGTAAGGCATGTGTACGTGTAGGAAGAGAGGAAAGTGATTGGTTCTCAGTGAATGTAGGTTTGCGGCAGCGGTGTGTTATGTCTCCATGGTTGTTTAATTTGTTTATGGATGGGGTTGTTAGGGAGGTGAATGCAAGAGTTTTTTTTTTTTTTTTTTTTTCCAAAAGAAGGAACAGAGAAGAGGTCCAGGTGAGGATATTCCCTCAAAGGCCCAGTCCTCTGTTCTTAACGCTACCTCGCTATCGCGGGAAATAGCGAATAGTATGAAAAAAAAAAAAAAAAAAAAAAAATATATATATATATATATATATATATATATATATATATATATATATATATATATATATATATATATATATATAAATTAATGTGTTATATTTACACTTTATAAAGGATTTGGTCACTAGTGAGATGGTCTGACCCATGGTCTCACATAAGCAATGTGTTTGATATGGTGTTCTGCACATGAGGTCTCTGAGATCCAGTTATATGTAGGTTATGGGGTGCTGGTGGGGAAGCGGATACACCAGGGGTTGAGGGAGAACTACAGATAAAAGAATTTGTGGTCGGGAGGAAGCGGGGAGGATATCACCAAGCAGATGAGCAGGAAGACGTATTTGATCGATAAGGGATATCATTCCAGATATATAACATGGAACACAGTGATAAGGATGTAGGTGGTATGTACACACACACACACGCACACACACACACACACACACACACACACACACACACACACATTAACTCTGGTACATGTGTGAGCACAAGTCTTAAACCTACGTAAACCTTAACGCTGTGGTCCTTCCTATATAGCCTCTTCGTTCATTCCACACAGTACTCACTCTCAACACAAGCAGCTCCTATTGCTTAACTGATGTCCCTCATATCTTGAACGAGTCTGCCCGTATCATCTTGTGTGCTTGACCCTTAGTCTCGAAACCAATACACACCCTTCGTCATGGAGGCAGGATTTGGTAGGAACTGACCGCTTAAATCCTTCCAACTATTGCCCATTGCTCTGACTTCCATTCTTGCCAAGTCTTATCTCCATTGCTTCCATTTTCTAGAGCGCCTTGTTATCTGGGTCGTTTCTGTTCATTAGTATAGCTTCCGCAAGGCGAGATCTCTGGCGATGGTATCCTTCCTCATGTTACTAAAGTCTGGCCGTCCTTCATCGGGGTCTGATCTCTGAGCCATCCTCTCTGGCCTTTCCTCTCTGATTCTCTTCTCTCGTCTCCATCCTTCTCTGTGGTTAGGTTAGGTTTCTGTAATTGGCTCTGTGTGTGTGTGTGTGTGTGTGTGTGTGTGTGTGTGTGTGTGTGTGTGTGTGTGTGTGTGTGTGTGTGTGTGTATGCGTGTGTGTGTGTACACAGAAGGGGAAAGACATGGTACATACATATGAGGGGGAAGACATGGTACGTATATACAAGGTTGAGAGACTGGGTAACACGAATGTGAAACAATAACTCCATAACACAATTAGTAGTCATACACATTCAAACTGACAGATTTATTTATATTCCTCAAGTTGTTAAGTTATGCATGATCCTTATCCAGTATATTACATGACGTTTGTTTAATAATCGGCATCAGTATTTGCAGCTCAGATATCACGATCATGAAGTGTTGGATGCCATCTTGTTCCTGGCAGTACACATGTTTACAGTAACGAGTTTGATTTCTTGGTTGGAAATTTTTCTTATGGGTTCTGTTGATGATATCTCTTCTTGGGTTATGGGTTATGCATTTCGTGTCGTCTCTCCTTGGGTTATGTGTTGTGTCGTTGATGTCGTCTCTCCAGCAGATTACGCGAACTCTGCTTTTGCATTTAGGATCTCTGAGAACCTCATTCGTGCTAACCTAATTCTCCTTGCATGGGCCAAAGGCAGAAAGGTGGCCTGCGAGAGTAGTCTTCGTGGTCTCTACTGTGGTCAGGGAACCGTATGAAGGTGGTGATGCTCCTGGGTCATAATTACTCTCTGTAGCCACCACCCTGGGTGACAGCTGTCCTCCCCAACCACAACGGTGGGTGACAGCTGTCCTCCCCAGCCATAACGGTGGGTGACCACCACCCTGTGTGACAGCTGTCCTCCCCAGCCACAATCCTGGATGACAACTGTCCTCCCCAGCCACAAAGGTGGGTGACAGCTGTCCTCCCCAGCCACAACGGTGGATGACAGCTGTCCTCCCGAACCACAACGCTGGGTGACAACTATCCTCCCCAGCCACCACCCTAAGTGACAGCTGTCCTCCCCACCAGTCACCACCCTTAGTGACAGCTGCTCTAGCCATTAAACCGGTTAACAGCTACTCCAGCCACCTCACCGGTTTCCAGCTGCCCTAGTCATTACCACACTGCAGTGGCTGCTACTCCCTGCGTGGCACATTCGGAGGACGGGTGATGTGAGCCCAGTTCATTTTACGAGTGTTATGTTTGCCGTGCATAGGGAAGCCATTGATTTTGATAATCCCTTCCAGTGAGGCGGAGTACTTTCCTTGACTGGGTACTAAGTACTGCATCTGTCAAGGCTTGTACACTGGCCAGGCTGGTGTACTGTCCAGACTAGCGTGTGTCCGAAGGTGGTTTATCATCAGTGCTTGTGTCTGTAATGCAACGCTTGTAATTATTCAAAAGGGAAGTTACAGGGAACGCGATGGGCCAATCACTGTACCCGTTACGTATACAACCTGTGGTACAACGTGACGATGGAGTGGGAGGAGGTGGTAGAAGGACTAGATATGCAAATGACGTATGAAAATTGTATAACATGAATGCTTCGTGTGTGTGTGTACGTGCAGCCGAGGGCGCCGATACCAGGAACACGTCCCACTAAAATTCATCAGAGGCGGTGTTCGAGGCTCTTCGGCCGCTACAATCTGTCACTGGCCTACATTCAAGCCTCAGTGTGTCGTCAAAAGAACGGAAGACACGAGGGCCTTGTGTTGAGGGAACTGTATCAGTCATATGTATGTATCTTCAATCACACTTTGACGGAAGAACGATGATCCAAAATAGAATCCAGATGTACAGAGTTTGGATCATGTGGAAAAATTCGTGTCCCTTGCTCGACAAGGTTCCTCTTGGATGGGTTAGATTCAGGTTAGGTTTAGTTACCTCACGGCACAGGTCTAGCCTAATCTAACCCAGCCTAACATACCCGACCTAGCCTGGAGAAACGTTTGGTGGGGGGAAGGGAATCTTCAAGTGATCCCAAAGTAGTTCGTCTCCTCTCCAACACCAAAATCGCTCTCTTTCTCTCGGTGTTAAGTTTTATCTCTGAAAGTCTTCGTATTAACGTCAAGGCTTCTGCAAGTGACCTGAAAACTCGTAAAAACTGAATCTGTGATCCTGATAGTTGTTGAGAATTATATATATTTGTTTCGTTTGGTATGTATTTAGAGGCACACACATGCGTACTTTAGGGCATGTTCTTGTACAAATGCAGAGAGAACCTGCGTGTTCGTGAATACTTTATACTGGCCACGAATGTGGAAGGTTTGCATGTTTATATACTTGCATGTGTGAGGGTGTGGCTGTCTGGCTGTTGTTTTGTGGTTCTGGCGCTGTGGCTGTGTTGCTCTGGGTGCGAGGCGGTGAGTTGGGTGTGTTGCTGTGGCTGTGTTGCCCTGGGTGCGAGGCGGTGAGTTGGGTGTGTTGCTGTGGCTGTGTTGCTCTGGGTGCGAGGCGGTGAGTTGGGTGTGTTGCTGTGGCTGTGTTGCTCTGGGTGCGAGGCGGTGAGTTGGGTGTGTTGCTGTGGATAGTGAGGCTGTGGCTGTGAGGAAGTGAGGCTGTGGCTGTGAGGAAGTGAGGCTGTGGCTGTGAGGAAGTGAGGCTGTGGCTGTGAGGAAGTGAGGCTGTGGATGAGAGGAAGTCAGGCTGTGGATGTAGGTATTAAGTCTATGGTCATATGACTTGTGTGGCACCAGTTGTGAGTGTCCAGCAAATCACTGGTTTACAAGTCTACTTTTCTGTATTCCTTAACCATTTATTTTTCTCTACACTGGCCTGATTAACTTTCAGACCTTAAATATAATTCGTTTTCCAATTCTTGGATAAAGATAACGCTAAAAAAGAACTGAATATCCCATAACAGGGTAAAACAAAGTCGAGTATTCTATAACAAGAGATAACAATGTCGAATACTCCTTGGTAACATGAGAAAACAATCTTGAATATCAAAAAAGAGATAAACAAGCTTCGATTAGATTTTGTAACAACGATAGCTTTTCAAAAATGGAGAAAATTTTGATATTCTAGAATTGAAGATTTTTTCCATAAAGAATAACAAGGAGGCTAACCCGTAAAAATCATATAGAGGAGAAAATTATATCAAACATCGAACTTGTTTGTTGGAGAGAGAGAGAGAGAGAGAGAGAGAGAGAGAGAGAGAGAGAGAGAGAGAGAGAGAGAGAGAGAGAGAGAGAGAGAAATTTCATGAAAATTCTCGTCTTGTAAAGTTGGCGGGAAGACTTGAGGGACATATGAAAGGGTCCTTGATGGGGTGGACATTTCCCCCCCTCTTTATGAATCTGCCGTCCTTCAAAAACTTCTTTACAAAATTTGACGCCTTCGTTATGGAGCCTACGTTATAAAATTGCACTGTAATGTCGGCTGCCGATGTGTATGATCACTATCTGGGCGTTACGTTCGTGAGGGGAGGGAAGTTTCACACTCGTGTTGCCCCATCTCTTAAGTATGAAAAACCTTGTATATATATATATATATATATATATATATATATATATATATATATATATATCCTCCCCTCTCGGTTTTTTTTTAATTTTCCAAAAGAAGGAACAGAGAATTGGGCCAGGTGAGGGTATTCCCTCAAAGGCCCAGTCCTCTGTTCTTAACGCTACCTCGCTAATGCGGGAAATGGCGAATAGTTTGAAAGAAAAAAGAAATATATATATATATATATATATATGTATATATATATATATATATATATATATATATATATATATATATATATATATATATATATAGATAGATAGATAGATAGATAGATAGATAGATATTATTTATATCTTATCTATATTCATTTATTATACTTTGTAGCTGTCTCCTGCGTTAGCGAGGTAGCGCAAGGAAGGAGACGAAAGAATGGCCCAACCCACCCACACGGACATTTATACATATACACGTCCACACACGCACATATGCATATCTATACATTTCAACTTATACGTATATATACATACATAGACATATACATATATACACATGTATATAATTCATACTTGCTGCCTTTATTCATTTCCGTCGCCACCCCGACACACATGAAATGACAACCCCCTTCCCCCGCACGCGCGCGAGATAGCGCTAGGAAAAGACAACAAAGGCCACATTCTTTCACACACTCAGTCTCTAGTTGTCATGTATAATGCACCGAAACCACAGCTCCCTTTCCACATCCAGACCCCTCAAAACTTTCAATGGTTTACCCCAGACGCTTCACATGCCCTGGTTTAATCCATTGACAGCACGTCGACCCCGGTATACCACATCGTTCCATATCACTCTATTCTTTGCACGCCTTTCACCCTCCTGCATGCTCAGGCCCCAATCGCTCAAAATCTTTTTCACTCCATCCTTCCACCTCCAATTTGGTCTCCCACTTCTCCTCGTTCCCTCCATCTCTGACATATATATCCTCTTTGTCAATCTTTCCTCACTCATTCTCTCCATGTGATGAAACCATTTCAAAACACCCTCTTCTGCTCTCTCAACCACACTCTTTTTATTACCACATATCTCTCTTACCCTTTCATTTCTTACTCGATCAAACCACTTCACACCACATATTGTCCTCAAACGTCTCATTTCCAGCACATCTACCCGTCCTCCGCGCAACCCTATCTATAGCCCACGCCTCGCAACCATATAACATTGTTGGAACCACTATTCCATCAAACATACCCATTTCTTCTTTCCGAGATAATGTTCTCGCCTTCCACACATTTTTCAACGCTCCCACCTTCATATATATATATATATATATATATATGAAGGTGAAATCGCATTTCAGTACGAGTCCATACAATTTTATTTAACATCTGATTATTCTATACATATGTCACGACATGTTTCGTGGAGACAATCCACTTCATCAGGTGACAGTTCTTAAAGTTACTGCTGGTTGTGGGCCGACTGCCACGCCCAGGGTCTGATCCCAGGTAAGCTCGTGTTGACTTATGATCAGGAAGGCTTAACCACTACACCACGGAGGTTTGTGCGTGAGCACCTGATGGTTCGTGTGTGTAAGATCGTGTTTTCTTTATCGTGAAATACTTCTATAATCGTAGCAGCATATCATACAGACGATACCTCTCCGTCCTTGGATGTAAGTGATCACGTCATTTTCGCACCGTCGATAAAAACAGCATACTTAACGTAGAATGAAATAATTACTGAAGATCAGATCTCTGTGACATTGTGTGTCAGAGCTTCAGGTCGCGTGTCAGGGGTTCCTGAGTGTATCAGGGCTCCATGTGATGGGTCAGGGGCTCCTGAGAGTGTATCAGGGTTCTGTCAGCCTAGGGGAAAGACACACACACACACACACACACACACACACACACACACTTGAAGGAAGGAAGCACAAGCCACCGTGACGTGTTCATTACCTGGTCCAGGTGAGACGGGGGGGAATATAACCAAGACGACGACAACACTTAAGGCTGTTCCTCCCGCCGCAGTAAATGGGAATACCGATGTTAATGGCGGTGGTAATGATGATGGTGATGAGAGGGACGTCACTCGGGAAGATGCCGGTGTTGTTGGCGCAGCTGCAACGCCTCGTGGGATGGAGGCCTAACTACAGGTAATGATGGTAATGCACGCCCTCCGCAGCGCTGAGACTCGGGTTGTAACCATCACCAGAACTGGAAGCAGCTGGAAGCCTTGTAAGTCACCTTGACTGGAACTAGAGGCAACTGGAAGTCTTGCTTTAAGTCACCTTGACTTAAAGTGGAGGATGCAGGAAGTCTTCCTGTAAGTCACCTTGACTGAAACTGGAGGCAAGAGGAGTCTTAAGAAGCTACCACAGAACCCATCTGTAACCACCTATTAGTGGTGCACCCATCACACACCCCTGGTGGCAGGGGATGTATTGCACCCATCACACACCCCTGGTGGCAGGGGATGTATTGCACCCATCACACACCCCTGGTGGCAGGGGATGTATTGCACCCATCACACACCCCTGGTGGCAGGGGATGTATTGCACCCATCACACACCCCTGGTGGCAGGGGATGTATTGCACCCATCACACACCCCTGGTGGCAGGGGATGTATTGTACCCATCACACACCCCTGGTGGCAGGGGATGTATTGCACTCATCACACACCCCTGGTGGCAGGGGATGTATTGTACCCATCACACACCCCTGGTGGCAGGGGATGTATTGCACCCATCACACACCCCTGGTGGCAGGGGATGTATTGCACCCATCACACACCCCTGGTGGCAGGGGATGTATTGCACCCATCACACACCCCTGGTGGCAGGGGATGTATTGTACCCATCACACACCCCTGGTGGCAGGGGATGTATTGCACTCATCACACACCCCTGGTGGCAGGGGATGTATTGTACCCATCACACACCCCTGGTGGCAGGGGATGTATTGCACCCATCACACACCCCTGGTGGCAGGGGATGTATTGTACCCATCACACACCCCTGGTGGCAGGGGATGTATTGCACCCATCACACACCCCTGGTGGCAGGGGATGTATTGCACCCATCACACACCCCTGGTGGCAGGGGATGTATTGTACCCACCACACACCCCTGGTGGCAGGGGATGTATTGCACCCACCACACACCCCTGGTGGCAGGGGATGTATTGCACCCATCACACACACACACACCCCTGGTGGCAGATGTGTTGCACTCATCACACACCCCTGGTGGCAAGGGGTGAGCCCTTCCCACACCAGCCTCTTCCTCACGGGTCCCTTGTGGCGTCACACGTACCAAGATGTTCTCCCGGGGTGTCTGGCACAGGCCGCGGGGCCTCATTTTTCTTCCCAAACTAAACAGAGTCTGAAAATCCAGCCAATAAAGTTCCCGTCATAAACTTTCGCCTTCAGGAAACCGATACAGTGTTTGCATCGCCGGCAGAAACGGACATGACGTCAAGTTACACAGCCACGGATCGATAGCTCGTGGACACCACCTTCCTTCAGGTCCTCAAGACCATAAACTCACTCGCTGTACAAAGGGCCTTTGAAAAAGCGCAGTGTGGATTCCTGAATACGTATGACTCAAGCTGGTACAAGACTAGGAGAAAACAGACTGTGCTATAGTTTTGGAACAGCTCATGACTTTATTGTTGTACTCTATGTTGTCCAAATCCTCCAGTAATGTTTTAAATGGCGTGGCTACTGCGACAGTCACTGAGAATTTTATCTAATGTTGTGGTCTGCAAGCCTCCAGACTGTTATACAGAGTCAGTCAGCGGGACAACTGAAGAAGATGGGACGCCATTAAGGAATCAAATGAAACTCCGTGGCTGCGATATCTTCTTCAGCGATGTGTATCCTCAACATGTTCAGTGATATACATCTACGTACATGGGAAGTCAGGCTGTGTCTAGGAGACTGCAGGGAAAGGTAACACGAGTAAATGCACACGAGAGACCTATAACCTATGGTATGTCTTGTATGTCTCTGGTAATGGTAGAGTTCTGGAGAGATAAAGGAAGAGACGATCTCCTCCTTAAGGACTCTTAAGATCCACCGTAGTGGTGTACTCTGGTTGTAGTGAAGATGAAGGTGTGGTGAAAATGAAGCTTTGGTGAAGAAGTTCTTCGATCTGATGAAAAAAGGAAAAAAATAAAGAAAATAAAGACCTCGAGTAGAAGGCTGTGGTGGAGATAGCATTTGATCTGATGTCAGTAACAGAAAATATGCAATTCATTCACTGGAAAAACATCAGACTCAGAAATTCAAATACTGATTGCCTAAATGTTAAAGACAAACCAGCTCTGTGCAGTGTTAGATTACACAACTTTGATAACATCCCCATAACGATTGAGTTATCCCTCAGATGAACCCAAATTTTTCCACGAAGGACGATGCCAAATTTGAGCTAAAGTTGCTACAAAGATATCCTTACTGAAAGCAGCATTGGGTGATCAATTCATAGTTTTGGGAAAAGGAAAAGATGCAAGATAAACATAGACTGTGGTCCACCAGTTTAAGACGATGGATCTCTCGCCAACGACAGTATGGAACGGAGTGATGTGTTCGGGAGGAGATGTAGTAAAATCCGATTGTAACTTTGCAGGCCAATGCCAGTGGCATTTGCTCAGAAACCCAATAACTTTCAGAGGCATCATCAAACTGATGATCTTCAGAGGGTAGTGTAAAGATGTGTTCATGTAGCCAGCTCCAGGTTTTGACTCCTGGGAATCTATGTATATTATAGATAGACAGACACAGAGGTACATGGTACGGGGGTTGTTTGGGAGATGCAGATACAGAGCAACGAGAGGTGGTAACAAGTAACAGATAGAGAACAACTGGAGGTCGTAACAAGTAGCTAAACGAGGAACGTGCCGGAAAATTTGTAAAGAACTCTTGTAGCTTCAGAGTATTGGATGAAAGGAATTAGTCACGTAATGGAACTGTGAATGCTGTCTTTGTAAGAGAGCTTGTAAAATTTAAGACATGGAGCACCACGAGGGTAGAATTCCATCCACATTCTGTACAAATTGGTAATACGAATACGTGTTTGTATAAACGGTTAAGTATAACCTCTTAAGTTTTGTTTTGAGGAAATATTCTAAACTCTGGTATAATGCCTTAATGTCTGAAGGTCTCTGGTATATTCATATCCCCAACAACACAGAAGGCAAGGCAGTTCCCACAATAGGAGACGGGGCAGCTTGCGTCCCACACAACATGAGGCAAGGCAAGTCCCATACAACAAGAGACGAGGCTGTTCCCACGCAACAGGAGACAAGTCGGGACCCACACAACAGGAGACAAGTCAGGACCCACACAACAGGAGACAAGTCAGGACCCACACAACAGGAGACAAGTCAGGACCCACACAACAGGAGACAAGTCAGGACCCACACAACAGGAGACAAGTCAGGACCCACACAACAGGAGACAAGTCAGGACCCACACAACAAGAGGTAGGCCAGGACCCACACAACAAGAGGTAGGCCAGGACCCACACAACAAGAAGTAGGCCAGGATCCACGCAACAAGAAGTAGGCCAGGACCCACACAACAAGAGGTAGGCCAGGATCCACACAACAAGAAGTAGGCCAGGACCCACGCAACAAGAGGTAGGCCAGGACCCACACAACAAGAGGTAGGCCAGGACCCACACAACAAGAAGTAGGCCAGGATCCACACAACAAGAAGTAGGCCAGGATCCACGCAACAAGTAGGCCAGGACCCACACAACAAGAGGTAGGCCAGGATCCACACAACAAGAGGTAGGCCAGGACCCACACAACAAGAGGTAGGCCAGGACCCACACAACAAGAGGTAGGCCAGGACCCACACAACAAGAAGTAGGCCAGGATCCACGCAACAAGAAGTAGGCCAGGACCCACGCAACAAGAGGTAGGCCAGGATCCACGCAACAAGAAGTAGGCCAGGACCCACACAACAAGAGGTAGGCCAGGATCCACACAACAAGAGGTAGGCCAGGACCCACACAACAAGAGGTAGGCCAGGATCCGCACAAAAGGAGCCAAGAAAGTTTCCACAGAACAGGAAACGAGGCTGGCTCCACACAACACACCACTCAGGTCCCAGAGAACAAGAGACACAGCAACTTCCACACACAAGGAGACGAGACAGTCTCACACAACAGGAAGCCAAGTAGTTCCTCAAAACCATGGAATGACAGCAATTGTATCAAGTACCACACAAATGTTCACAGTCGGACCGTCATGATAGCGAAAGGGGAACTGACAGTCAGTACCTACAGCTAGGGAACACGACGAGGCGGTATGAATGCCCTCCTACTGTACCTTTGGACTGATTGCTAAGTCTTGTGGCGTTGTAATCAAACTTTTGGACTAGTTTCCAAAGAGCTGTGACAGTGGGTGGAGTCTTGACGTACGAGTGTGCTTGAAGGTTTTAAGGGGAAATATAACAACAAAGTCTTTAACTTCCTGGATCATGAATGGCAAAGTGCAAATGTCATTCATTTCTAATCTAAAGATCTTGAGAAGGAATTCTAGTATCATAACTGAAGTCGACGCCAAAGGTCTGATCTGAATATTTCATCCAGTGAAGCCAGATGCCAGCCGACGCCAACCAGACCCAAACTATGTTCAAAATCTGCCGTATTGTATGAGACACTGTTCAGTAACTACTGAGTAGTGTGTGGCACACTTTAATAGCTGCCGAGTAGTGTGTTGCACAGTTTCAATAGCTGCCATGTAGTGTGTGCCACAGTTTAGATATACTAAAAAGAAAATCGGATAATCGTTTTCCAGATTCTGGTCCATAACTTCAACTTCAGTGACCATGATACGGCAGGCACTGTGGCTTGAGTGGTATAGGAAAATGGGAAGGCGTCTTGAGAACATAGAAAACGGAAAATCAAGGGGAAAGAATCAGTGAAAATGTTGGCCTCCTTCTTCCTCCTCCTCCAAACCTCACTCACATGTGCACGTGTGTGCGTGGTCTTGACACGCACGCAAGATGAAGCGAATTGTCTGTCAAGAATGCAAGTAAATGCCCGCTAAATTACAAGCTGATGTTGTTTGAGGGCTGAGTGAGTGAAATTCTGGAAACTAAAATGAATTTCAAGTTGGTTCGTACGTGTCTCGTATTGAAGATCCTTCGCGCTGTTTCTGAATATATATATATATATATATATATATATATATATATATATATATATATATATATATATATATATATTATTTCTTTCCTTTATTATACTTTGTCGCTGTCTCCCGCCTTAGCGAGGTAGCGCAAGGAAACAGACGGAAGAATGGCCCAACCCACCCACATACACATGTAAACATGTCCACCCACACACATATGCATTTCAACGTATACATACATATATATATATATATATATATATATATATATATATATATATATATATATATATATATATTTTTTTTTTTATACTAAATGCCATTTCCCGCATTAGCGAGGTAGCGTTAAGAACAGAGGATGAGGACTGGGCCTTTGAGGGAATATCCTCACCCGGCCCCTTTCTCTGTTTCTTCTTTTGGAAAAAAAAAAAAAAAAAAATGAGGGGAGGATTTCCAGCCTCCCGCTCCCTTCTCTTTTAGTCGCCTTCTACGACACGCAGGGAATACGTGGGAAGTATTCTTTCTCCCCTATCCCCAGGGATAAAATATATATATATATATATATATATATATATATATATATATATATATATATATATATATATATATATATATATATATATATATATAGTGGTTAAATTGATGAGAACTGCTATTGACGTTTGTGTAAATAAATTATACATTTCCTCTTTTCCATAGCCAGAGGTTGAACCATTATGTGACATTCATTTTTTTCATTCATTTCAAGCTAGAAGTTTCAGTTTCTAAATTGTTTCTTACATTTTTCATATGTATATATATGTATGTGTGTGTGTGTGTGTATATGTGCGTATGTATGTGTATGTGTGTGTATGTGTATATGTATATATATATGTATATTATCCCTGGGGATAGGGGTGAAAGAATACTTCCCACGTATTCCTCGCGTGTCGTAGAAAGCGACTAGAGGGGACGGGAGCGGGGGGCCAGAAATCCTCCCCTCCTTGTATTAACTTTCTAAAATGGGAAACAGAAGAAGGAGTCACGCGGGGAGTGCTCATCCTCCTCGAAGGCTCAGAGTGGGGTGCCTAAATGTGTGTGGATGTAACCAAGATGTGAAAAAAGGAGAGATAGGTAGTATGTTTGAGGAAAGGAACCTGGATGTTTTGGCTCTGAGTGAAACGAAGCTCAAGGGTAAAGGGGAAGAGTGGCTTGGGAATGTCAGGGGAGTAAAGTCAGGGGTTAGTGAGAGGACAAGAGCAAGGGAAGGAGTAGCAATACTCCTGAAACATTAGTTGTGGGAGTATGTGATAGAGTGTAAGAAAGTAAATTCTCGATTAATATGGGTAAAACTGAAAGTTGATGGAGAGAGGTGGGTGATTATTGGTGCATATGCACCTGGGCATGAGAAGAAAGATCAAGAGAGGCAAGTGTTTTGGGAGCAGCTGAATGAGTGTGTTAGTGGTTTTGATGCACGAGACCGGGTTATAGTGATGGGTGATTTGAATGCAAAGGTGAGTAATGTGGCAGTTGAGGGAATAATTGGTATACATGGGGTGTTCAGTGTTGTAAATGGAAATGGTGAAGAGCTTGTAGATTTATGTGCTGAAAAAGGACTGATGATTGGGAATATCTGGTTTAAAAAGCGAGATATACATAAGTATACTTATGTAAGTAGGAGAGATGGCCAGAGAGCGTTATTGGATTACGTGTTAATTGACAGGCGTGCGAAAGAGAGACTTTTGGATGTTAATGTGCTGATAGGTGCAACTGGAGGGATGTCTGATCATTATCTTGTGGAGGCTAAGGTGAAGATTTGTATGGGTTTTCAGAAAAGAAGAGTGAATGTTGGGGTGAAGAGGGTGGTGAGAGTAAGTGAGCTTGAGAAGGAGACCTGTGTGAGGAAGTACCAGGAGAGACTGAGTACAGAATGGAAAAAGGTGAGAACAATGGAAGTAAGGGGAGTGGGGGAGGAATGGGATGTATTTAGGGAATCAGTGATGGATTGCGCAAAAGATGCTTGTGGCATGAGAAGAGTGGGAGGTGGGTTGATTAGAAAGGGTAGTGAGTGGTGGGATGAAGAAGTAAGAGTATTAGTGAAAGAGAAGAGAGAGGCTTTTGGACGATTTTTGCAGGGAAAAAATGCAATTGAGTGGGAGATGTATAAAAGAAAGAGACAGGAGGTCAAGAGAAAGGTGCAAGAGGTGAAAAAAAGGGCAAATGAGAGTTGGGGTGAGAGACTATCAGTAAATTTTAGGGAGAATAAAAAGATGTTCTGGAAGGAGGTAAATAAAGTGCGTAAGACAAGGGAGCAAATGGGAACTTCAGTAAGGGGCGCAAATGGGGAGGTGATAACAAGTAGTGGTGATGTTAGAAAGAGATGGAGTGAGTATTTTGAAGGTTTGTTGAATGTGTTTGATGATAGAGTGGCAGATATAGGGTGTTTTGGTCGAGGTGGTGTGCAAAGTGAGAGGGTTAGGGAAAATGATTTGGTAAACAGAGAAGAGGTAGTGAAAGCTTTGCGGAAGATGAAAGCCGGCAAGGCAGCAGGTTTGGATGGTATTGCAGTGGAATTTATTAAAAAAGGGGGTGACTGTATTGTTGACTGGTTGGTAAGGTTATTTAATGTATGTATGACTCATGGTGAGGTGCCTGAGGATTGGCGGAATGCGTGCATAGTGCCATTGTACAAAGGCAAAGGGGATAAGAGTGAGTGCTCAAATTACAGAGGTATAAGTTTGTTGAGTATTCCTGGTAAATTATATGGGAGGGTATTGATTGAGAGGGTGAAGGCATGTACAGAGCATCAGATTGGGGAAGAGCAGTGTGGTTTCAGAAGTGGTAGAGGATGTGTGGATCAGGTGTTTGCTTTGAAGAATGTATGTGAGAAATACTTAGAAAAGCAAATGGATTTGTATGTAGCATTTATGGATCTGGAGAAGGCATATGATAGAGTTGATAGAGATGCTCTGTGGAAGGTATTAAGAATATATGGTGTGGGAGGAAAGTTGTTAGAAGCAGTGAAAAGTTTTTATCGAGGATGTAAGGCACGTGTACGTGTAGGAAGAGAGGAAAGTGATTGGTTCTCAGTGAATGTAGGTTTGCGGCAGGGGTGTGTGATGTCTCCATGGTTGTTTAATTTGTTTATGGATGGGGTTGTTAGGGAGGTAAATGCAAGAGTTTTGGAAAGAGGGGCAAGTATGAAGTCTGTTGGGGATGAGAGAGCTTGGGAAGTGAGTCAGTTGTTGTTCGCTGATGATACAGCGCTGGTGGCTGATTCATGTGAGAAAGTGCAGAAGCTGGTGACTGAGTTTGGTAAAGTGTGTGGAAGAAGAAAGTTAAGAGTAAATGTGAATAAGAGCAAGGTTATTAGGTACAGTAGGGTTGAGGGTCAAGTCAATTGGGAGGTGAGTTTGAATGGAGAAAAACTGGAGGAAGTGAAGTGTTTTAGATATCTGGGAGTGGATCTGGCAGCGGATGGAACCATGGAAGCGGAAGTGGATCATAGGGTGGGGGAGGGGGCGAAAATTCTGGGGGCCTTGAAGAATGTGTGGAAGTCGAGAACATTATCTCGGAAAGCAAAAATGGGTATGTTTGAAGGAATAGTGGTTCCAACAATGTTGTATGGTTGCGAGGCGTGGGCTATGGATAGAGTTGTGCGCAGGAGGATGGATGTGCTGGAAATGAGATGTTTGAGGACAATGTGTGGTGTGAGGTGGTTTGATCGAGTGAGTAACGTAAGGGTAAGAGAGATGTGTGGAAATAAAAAGAGCGTGGTTGAGAGAGCAGAAGAGGGTGTTTTGAAGTGGTTTGGGCACATGGAGAGGATGAGTGAGGAAAGATTGACCAAGAGGGTATATGTGTCGGAGGTGGAGGGAACGAGAAGAGGGAGACCAAATTGGAGGTGGAAAGATGGAGTGAAAAAGAGTTTTTTGTGATCGGGGCCTGAACATGCAGGAGGGTGAAAGGAGGGCAAGGAATAGAGTGAATTGGAGCGATGTGGTATACCGGGGTTGACGTGCTGTCAGTGGATTGAATCAAGGCATGTTGAAGCGCTGGGGGTAAGCTATGGAAAGCTGTGTAGGTATGTATATTTGCGTGTGTGGACGTATGTATATTTCAAAGTGTATGGGGGTTGGGCCATTTCTTTCGTCTGTTTCCTTGCGCTACCTCGCAAACGCGGGAGACAGCGACAAAGTATAATAAAAAAAATAATATAGTGTTCAGATCATAACTTCATGGAAAACTGTTCATGTGTGTGCATGTTCACATTATAGATATCATCCCAGCTAATGCAAGCTATAAGAACTTATGTTCGGGTTTGTCATGTTCAGTATGTTCAGGTCCTGTAAATGTTCAGATCACCGCTTTCCTGCTTTCCTCTGAAAATTATCTCTGTACATAACAGCTTGTACAATTGTACAGTTGCATTTGAAGGAGTTGTTCGATTTAGACCGAACCACTCCTCTGGTGAAGAGAAGAACTTTGGGTTAGTGTTCTCCTCTACAATCGTATTTGACGTACATACAGAGTACATTATATCTGGGGGTTCTCATCTTAACCCGTCGCATGGTTTCCTGTGTGGTCGGGTTTATGAGCAGCTGTAACCACTTTAGAAAAAACTGTCTCATTCCTTAGGAAAACCTCAGTGTATCCGACGTTTTAAGAATACATACGAGGATAGACCTGAACACAACATCTCTCCTTACGTGTTATTTTCCTCATTATTTCCAAAGCATATCTCCACACTTCAAGGAACTCTGGCCCCACATCCGCTGTACTCTCTTGGTGGCTCTAGCGCGTGTGAGGGAATAGGTGTCGAGTAATTTTCTATAAATAGATCGTGATGTGAACCTCTTCAGTATGACGTTTTGATGTGCGCCATTTCCGTGGCTTTTAAGCCTGTCCTTGTGATTCACGCCTCTTGGTCCACGCAGGCGGTCAAGGACCTCCCGGAATACTCTAGTTCAGCAAACTCGTCGGATTTAAACGTTGTGTGCATGTGGTCATGGCGAAGTGGTGGCTGAGATCGTCTCTAAAAACCTCCCCCGTTAGGATTCCTGGTCTTTACTGTCCTGTCTCGTTATGATTAAGTTACTGAGCTAAACTTAATACCATCCTTCGTACAGGTGCCTTACACATTTTATTCTTTCCACTTCTTTTAACACCTCTTGTCTACCATTACGCTTCTCCCTCAACCCTTAATCTTGTTTTCTCTTGTCCTATTGGGTTTCAATATGAAGCTTAGCTTTCAGTTAAAGTTTCCTATGTGTGGTTGAAGCCATTTCCACACACGTTCATAATGACAGAAGAATATCATTTTCCCCGACCAAACCCTGAGGGTAGTATTGAACCGCTGGTTAACTGTGACATACTGATTCAACCAGAATTCGAACTCATTCGCTCGAACCCTAGGCGGGGCCCGTAATATGCTCATGGTCAGGACGCGAACCCATATACCATGTAATCCATAAGTGTGTAAATTAATAAGAAAGTAAGGGCGATATCTGGGACGTAATGTCATTATTTTGGCGGAGATGATAATTACCCATCAGTGATGCCAGAATCAAAACATTGACCATGAATCATGGATTGTCCTCCCTTGCTTAAGTTTAACGTGATATACTGACACATGTCCCCCAGAGTGACGAACACCGTCATTTGTTCTGCTCGATTCACCTCCAGCCATTAATGCCCTTGCTTGATGAGGCAACATTGCACATAAGTAGTCCCATAATCCAGAGTCTAATACGTAATAGAATTGATTTGATTTTTGGTTTTCGTTAGCAATTATCGTTTGTGTTGTTAACCAGCGTTGCTTACAGTGGCTTCGGAGACATCCATCCAAGCTGTTCACGGTGTTCGATTTTTAACATCCTCTTGACAAGCTTCTTCGGTAGGATATTTTCAATTTGTTTACCAGCGTGCAATTTTTCGATGAGAAGTAATTACAAAAAGTAATCTAGTTCATGGTCCAATGTTTGTAAACTGATTGGTCTATACTACGTGTTTTTGACCCTAACTGTATATCTGACCCTCTCCACCAATCCTGTGGACACCTCCACCGATATTCGAGAACCCTCTCTCCATGTATCAGTGGTATCTAACTATACGTACGTGGCCCTAAGCGTATATCTGTAGCTCCCACCATATATATCGTGACCTTCCCATTTATCTTGCGCTCATATACTGAATGTGACCGGCTCGACAATGTCTTCGTGATCCCTACACCTCTTATCTTGATCATTTACTCTGTAAATTCTGTCCCTCACCAGGTGTCCCTTACTCTCACTGTGTAAAATGTCTGTCCCCTCACCATCCAATTATCCATCGTCTCTCTGCATTCATATACCTCAACGTGTGCTCGTGGACCATTGTACAGACTCGTATCTAGCCGGGAATACCACCTGTTCTTTCCTGATAAAGCGATTCATCTGCCAGTGTTTTCCAGACAAACAGCTGAAACCACGACGCTGGTGTGTCCAGGGCCGTGACATGCCAACTGTTTTAGTGTGGCAATGAGAGAGGAGTGTGAGGTGGACTGCACTCGCGATCAACTCCCTTGCCTCATCGATGGTGTAAACTCGTACTCACAACTCAGTCATGAGGAGACTCCCGATGCTAAGGTTGCTTTAGGGCTTAATGTTCATATATATATATTATATATATATATATATATATAATATATATATATATATATAAATATATAATATATATATATATATATATATTTATAGTATATATATATAAATAAATACCAGACATATACATAACAACACTGCACATAATTCATACTTGCTGCCTTTATTCATTTCCGTCGCCACCCCGCCACACATGAAATGACAACCCCCTCCTCCGCACCCGCGCGAGGTAGCGCTAGGAAAAGACAACAAAGGCCACATTCGTTCACGCTCATTCTCTAGCTGTCATGTATAATGCACCGAAACCACAGCTCCCTTTCCACATCCAGGCCCCACAGAACTTTCCAGGGTTTACCCCAGACGCCCTGGTTCAGTCCATTGACAGCACGTCGACCCCGGTATACCACATCGTTCCAATTCACTCTATTCCTTGCACGCCTTTCATCCTCCTGCATGTTCAGGCCCCAATGGCTCAAAATCTTTTTCACTCCATCCTTCCATCTCCAATTTGGTCTCCCACTTCTCTTCGGTCCCCCCCTCTGACACATATATCCTCTGTCAATCTTTCCTCACTCATTCTATGTGACCAAACCATTTCAAAACACCCTCTTCTGCTCTCTCAACCACACTCTTTTTATTACCACACATCTCTCTTACCCTTTCATTACTTACTCGATCAAACCACCTCACATCACATATTGTCCTCAAACATCTCATTTCCAACACATCCACCCTTCTCCGCACAATCCTAGCTACAGCCCACGCCTCCCATCCATAGCACATTGTTGGAACCACTATTCCTTCAAACATACTCATTTTTGCTTTCTGAAAATGTTCTCGCCCTCCACACATTCTTCAACGCTCCCAGAACCTTCGCCCCTCCCACACCCTGTGACTCACTTCCGCTTCCATGGTTCCATCCGCTGCCCAATCCACTCCCAGATATTTAAAACATCTCACTTCCACCAGTTTTTCTCCATTCAAACTTAGCTCCCTAATTGACTTGTCCCTCAACCCTGCTGTACCTAATAACCCTGCTCTTATTGACACTTACTCTGAGCTTTCCTCTTTTTTACACACTTTACAAAACTCAGTCACCAGCTTCTGCAGTTTCTCACCCGAATCATCCACCTGCGCTGTATCATCAGCGAACAACAACTGACTCACTTCCCAAGCCCTCTCATCCACAAAAAGACTGCATACTTGCCCCTCTCTCCAGATCTCTTGCATTCACCTCCCTAACAATCCCATCCATAAACAAATTAAACAACCATGGAGAAATCACGCACCCCTGCCGCGAACCGACATTCACTGGGAATCAATTACTTTCCTCTCTTCTTCTTACATCCTCGATAGGACTTTTCACTGCTTCCAGCAACTTGCCGCCCACACCATATACTCTTAATACCTTCCACAGGGCATCTCTATCAACTCTATCATATGCCTTCTCCAGATCCAGAAATGCTACATAGAAATCCATTTGTTTTACTAAGTATTTCTCACGTACATTCTTCAAAGCAAACACCGTGATCCACACATCCTCTACCACTTCTGAAACCACACTGCTCTTCCCCAATTTGATGCTTTGTACATGCCTTCACCTTTTAAATCAATATCCTCCCATATAATTTCCCAGGAATCCTCAACAAACTTATACCTCTGTAATTTGAACACTCACCTTTATCCCCTTTGCCTTTATACAGTGGCAATATGCATGCATTCCGCCACTCCTCAGACACTTCACCATGAGCCATTCATACAATGAATATCATTACCAACCAATCAACAACACAGTCACCCCATTTTTTGATAAATTCCAGTGCAATACCATCCAAACCCGCAGCCTTCCCGGCTTTAATCTTCCGCAAAGCTTTCACTACCTCTTCTCTGTTTACCAAACCATTCTCCCTGACCCTCTCACTTCTCACACCAACTCGACCAAAACACCCAATATCTGCCACTCCATCATCTACCACATTCAATAAACCTTCAAAATACTCCATCTTCTCACATCACCACTACTTGTTATTACCTCCCCATTAGGCCCCTTCACCGATGTTCTCATTTGTTCTCTTGTCTTACGCACTTTATTTACCTCCTTCCAAAACATCTTTTTATTCTCCCTAAAATATAATGATACTCTCTCACCCCAACTCTCATTTGCCCTCTTTTTCACCTCTTGCACATTTCTCTTGACCTCCTGACTCTTTCTATTAAACATCTCCCAGTCATTTGCACTATTTCCCTGCAAAAATCTTCGAAATATATATATATATATATATATATATATATATATATATATATATATATATATATATATATATATATATGTATATATATATATATGTGTGTGTGTGTGTGTGTGTGTGTGTGTTTCTACGTACTTTGACCTAAGGACTGGTATCAGCAACCTTCAGAATTGAGGTGATAGCGATAGATAATAATAATACTCTATCATTATCATTGTAATTATCATTTATCATCATTACTATTACTATTTATATGATTACTATAATGACAATAACAATTATAATTAATCATAATCATTATCATCATTATCATAGTTGGACTTCTGTTGTGTATCGCTTAGCGTTCCTGACTCTGACGCATTCACGGGCCGCTTAGGGTCGGGCGCATGGGTTCGAATCCTGGTTGCAGCAGTCCAGTCGGTCCACGGTCAACCCAGCTATTTATTCACCCAGGCTCAGGCTAGGATATATACATATGTATATATATAAGGTTAATGGGATGGCCTTGATTAGGGCCTCAGCTGCCCTTGCCGTCTTAACTAACATAAAGAAATATTAGTACTATAGACCATCTGTTCCCTAGTACCCAGTTAGCGCCACCTGCTCTCCTTCGGGTCGAGGCTGATCAACACTCACAAACACACACACACGCCCATAAGTGAATATATATATATATATATATATATATATATATATATATATATATATATATATATATATATATATATATATATATATATATATATTTTCTTTTTTTTTTTTTTTTGCTTTGTCGCTCTCTCCCGCGTTTGCGAGGTAGCGCAAAGGAAACAGACGAAAGAAATGGCCCAACCCACCCCCATACACATGTATATACATACGTCCACACACGCAAATATACATACCTACACATCTTTCCATGGTTTACCCCAGACGCTTCACATGCCCTGATTCAATCCACTGACAGCACGTCAACCCCGGTATACCACATCGATCCAATTCACTCTATTCCTTGCCCTCCTTTCACCCTCCTGCATGTTCAGTCCCCGATCACACAAAATCTTTTTCACTCCATCTTTCCACCTCCAATTTGGTCTCCCACTTCTCCTCGTTCCCTCCACCTCCGACACATAAATCCTCTTAGTCAATCTTTCCTCACTCATTCTCTCCATGTGCCCAAACCATTCCAAAACACCCTCATCGGCTCTCTCAACCACGCTCTTTTTATTTCCACACATCTCTCTTACCCTTACGTTACTTATTCGATCCAACCACCTCACACCACACATTGTCCTCAAACATCTCATTTCCAGCACATCCATCCTCCTGCGCACAACTCTATCCATAGCCCACGCCTCGCAACCATACAACATTGTTGGAACCACTATTCCTTCAAACATACCCATTTTTGCTTTCCGAGATAATGTTCTCGACTTCCACACATTCTTCAAGGCTCCCAGAATTTTCGCCCCTCCCCCACCCTATGATCCACTTCCGCTTCCATGGTTCCATCCGCTGCAAAATCCACTCCCAGATATCTAAAACACTTTACTTCCTCCAGTTTTTCTTCATTCAAACTTACCTCCCAATTGACGTGACCCTCAACCCTACTGTACCTAATTACCTTGCTCTTATTCACATTTACTCTTAACTTTCTTCTTTCACACACTTTACCAAACTCAGTCACCAGCTTCTGCAGTTTCTGACATGAATCAGCCATCAGCGCTGTATCATCAGCGAACAACAACTGACTCACTTCCCAAGCTCTCTCATCCCCAACAGACTTCATACTTGCCCCTCTTTCCAAAGCTCTTGCATTTACCTCCCTAACAACCCCATCCATAAACAAATTAAACAACCATGGAGACATCACACACCCATGCCGCAAACTTACATTCACGAGAACCAATCACTTTCCTCTCTTCCTACACGTACACATGCCTTACATCCTTGATAAAAACTTTTCACTGCTTCTAACAACTTGCCTCCCACACCATATATTCTTAATACCTTCCACAGAGCATCTCTATCAACTCTATCATATGCCTTCTCCAGATCCATAAATGCTACATACAAATCCATTTGCTTTTCTAAGTATTTCTCACATACATTCTTCAAAACAAACACCTTATCCACACATCCTCTACCACTTCTGAAACCACACTGCTCTTCCCCAATCTGATGCTCTGTACATGCCTTCACCCTCTCAATCAATACCCTCCCATATAATTTACCAGGAACACTCAACGAACTTATACCTCTGTAATTTGAGCACTCACTCTTATCCCCTTTGCCTTTGTACAATGGCACTATGCACGCATTCCGCCAATCCTCAGGCACCTCACCATGAGTCATACATACATTAAGTAACCTTACCAACCAGTCAATAATACAGTCACCCCCTTTTTTAATAAATTCCACTGCAATACCATCCAAACCTGCTGCCTTGCCGGCTTTCATCTTCCGCAAAGCTTTTACTACCTCTTCTCTGTTTACCAAATCATTTTCCCTAACCCTCTCACGTTGCACACCATCTCGACCAAAACACCCTATATCTGCCACTCTATCATCAAACACATTCAACAAACCTTCAAAATACTCACTCCATCTCCTTCTCACATCACCACTACTTGTTATTGCCTCCCCATTTGCGCCCTTCACTGAAGTTCCCATTTGCTCCCTTGTCTTACGCACTTTATTTACCTCCTTCCAGAACATCTTTTTATTCTCCCTAAAATTTAATGATACTCTCTCACCCCAACTCTCATTTGCCCTCTTTTTCACCTCTTGCACCTTTCTCTTGACCTCCTGTCTCTTTCTTTTATACATCTCCTAATCAATTGCATTTTTCCCTGCAAAAATCGTCCAAATGCCTCTCTCTTCTCTTTCACTAATAATCTTACTTCTTCATCCCACCACTCACTACCCTTTCTAATCAACCCACCTCCCACTCTTCTCATGCCACAAGCATCTTTTGCGCAATCCATCACTGATTCCCTAAATACATCCCATTCCTCCCCCACTCCCCTTACTTCCATTGTTCTCACCTTTTTCCATTCTGTACTCAGTCTCTCCTGGTACTTCCTCACACAAGTCTCCTTCCCAAGCTCACTTACTCTCACCACCCTCTTCACCCCAACATTCACTCTTCTTTTCTGAAAACCCATACAAATCTTCACCTTAGCCTCCACAAGATAATGATCAGACATCCCTCCAGTTGCACCTCTCAGCACATTAACATCCAAAAGTCTCTCTTTCGCGCGCCTGTCAATTATATATATATATATATATATATATATATATATATATATATATATATATATATATTTTTTTTTTTTTTTTTTTTTTTTTTTTTTTTTTTTTTATACTTTGTCGCTGTCTCCCGCGTTTGCGAGGTAGCGCAAGGAAACAGACGAAAGAAATGGCCCAACCCCCATACACACGTACATACACACGTCCACACACGCAAATATACATACCTACACAGCTTTCCATGGTTTACCCCAGACGCTTCACATGCCTTGATTCAATCCACTGACAGCACGTCAACCCCTGTATACCACATCGCTCCAATTCACTCTATTTCTTGCCCTCCTTTCACCCTCCTGCATGTTCAGGCCCCGATCACACAAAATCTTTTTCACTCCATCTTTCCACCTCCAATTTGGTCTCCCTCTTCTCCTCGTTCCCTCCACCTCCGACACATATATCCTCTTGGTCAATCTTTCCTCACTCATTCTCTCCATGTGCCCAAACCATTTCAAAACACCCTCTTCTGCTCTCTCAACCACGCTCTTTTTATTTCCACACATCTCTCTTACCCTTACGTTACTTACTCGATCAAACCACCTCACACCACACATTGTCCTCAAACATCTCATTTCCAGCACATCCATCCTCCTGCGCACATCTCTATCCATAGCCCACGCCTCGCAACCATACAACATTACAATATATATATATATATATATATATATATATATATATATATATATATATATATATATATTACAATATATATATATATATATATACAATATATATATATATATTATATATTACAATATATATATATATATATATATATATATATATATATATATATATATATATATATATATTTTTTGCTTTGTCGCTGTCTCCCGCGTTTGCGAGGTAGCGCAAAGGAAACAGACGAAAGAAATGGCCCAACCCACCCCCATACACATGTGTATACATACGTCCACACACGCAAATATACATACCTACACACCTTTCCATGGTTTACCCCAGACGCTTCACATGTCCTGATTCAATCCACTGACAGCACGTCAACCCCAGTATACCACATCGATCCAATTCACTCTATTCCTTGCCCTCCTTTCACCCTCCTGCATGTTCAGGCCCCGATCACACAAAATCTTTTTCACTCCATCTTTCCACCTCCAATTTGGTCTCCCACTTCTCCTCGTTCCCTCCACCTCCGACACATATATCCTCTTGGTCAATCTTTCCTCACTCATTCTCTCCATGTGCCCAGCCATTTCAAAACACCCTCTTCTGCTCTCTCAACCACGCTCTTTTTATTTCCACACATCTCTCTCACCCTTATGTTACTTACTCGATCAAACCACCTCACACCACACATTGTCCTCAAACATCTCATTTCCAGCACATCCATCCTCCTGCGCACAACTCTATCCATAGCCCACGCCTCGCAACCATACAACATTGTTGGAACCACTATTCCTTCAAACATACCCATTTTTGCTTTCCGAGATAATGTTCTCGACTTCCACACATTCTTCAAGGCTCCCAGGATTTTCGCCCCCTCCCCCACCCTATGATCCACTTCCGCTTCCATGGTTCCATCCGCTGCCAGATCCACTCCCAGATATCTAAAACACTTTACTTCCTCCAGTTTTTCTCCATTCAAACTTACCTCCCAATTGACTTGACCCTCAACACTACTGTACCTAATTACCTTGCTCTTATTCACATTTACTCTTAACTTTCTTCTTTCACACACTTTACCAAACTCAGTCACCAGCTTCTGCAGTTTCTCACATGAATCAGCCACCAGCGCTGTATCATCAGCAAACAACAACTGACTTACTTCCCAAGCTCTCTCATCCACAACAGACTGCATACTTCCCTCTCTTTCCAAAAACTCTTACATTCACCTCCCTAACAACCCCATCCATAAACAAATCAAACAACCATGGAGACATCACACACCCCTGCCGCAAACCTACATTCACTGACAACCAATCACTTTCCTCTCTTCCTACACGTACACATGCCTTACATCCTAAATAAAAAATTTTCACCGCTTCTAACAACTTGCCTCCCACACTATATATTCTTAATACCTTCCACAGAGCATCTCTATCAACTCTATCATATGCCTTCTCCAGATCCATATATGCTACATACAAATCCATTTGCTTTTCTAAGTATTTCTCACATACATTCCTCAAAGCAAACACCTGATCCACACATCCTCTACCAGTTCTGAAACCACACTGCTCTTCCCCAATCTGATGCCCTGTACATGCCTTCACCCTCTCAATCAATACCCTCCCATATAATTTTCCAAGAATACTCAACAAACTTATACCTCTGTAATTTGAGCACTCACCTTTATCCCCTTTGCCTTTGTACAATAGCACTATGCAAGCATTCAGCCAATCCTCAGGCACCTCACCATGAGTCATACATACATTAAATAACCTTACCAACCAGTCAACAATAAAGTCACCCCCTTTTTTAATCAATTCCACTGCAATACCATCCACACCTGCTGCCTTGCCGGCTTTCATCTTCGGCAAACCTTTTACTAACTCTTCTCTCTTTACCAAATCATTTTCCCTAACCCTCTCACTCTGCAAACCACCTCGACCAAAACACCCTATCATCAAACACATTCAATAAACCCTCAAAATACTCACTCCATCTCCTTCTCACATCACCACTACTTGTTATCACCTCCCCATTTGCGCCCTTCACTGAAGTTCCCATTTGCTCCCTTGTCTTACGCACTTTATTTACCTCCTTCCAGAACATCTTTTTATTCTCCCTAAAATTTAATGATACTCTCTCACCCCAACTCTCATTTGCCCTCTTTTTCACCTCTTGCACCTTTCTCTTGACCTCCTGTCTCTTCTTTATACATCTCCTACTCATTTGCATTTTTTCCCTGCAAAAATCATCCAAATGCCTCTCTCTTCTCTTTCACTAATAATCTTACTTCTTCATCCCACCACTCACTACCCTTTCTAATCAGCCCACCTCCCACTCTTCTCATGTCACAAGCATCTTTTGCGCAATCCATCACTGCTTCCCTAAATACATCCCATTCCTCCCCCACTCCCCTTACTTCCATTGTTCTCACCTTTTTCCATTCTGTACTCAGTCTCTCCAGGTACTTCCTCACACAAGTTTGTTGAGTATTCCTGGCAAATTATATGGGAGGGTATTGATTGAGAGGGTGAAGGCATGTACAGAGCATCAGATTGGGGAAGAGCAGTGTGGTTTCAGAAGTGGTAGAGGATGTGTGGATCAGGTGTTTGCTTTGAAGAATGTATGTGAGAAATACTTAGAAAAGCAAATGGATTTGTATGTAGCATTTATGGATCTGGAGAAGGCATATGATAGAGTTGATAGAGATGCTCTGTGGAAGGTATTAAGAATATATGGTGTGGGAGGCAAGTTGTTAGAAGCAGTGAAAAGTTTCTATCGAGGATGTAAGGCATGTGTACGTGTAGGAAGAGAGGAAAGTGATTGGTTCTCAGTGAATGTAGGTTTGCGGCAGGGGTGTGTGATGTCTCCATGGTTGTCTAATTTGTTTATGGATGGGGTTGTTAGGGAAGTGAATGCAAGAGTTTTGGAAAGAGGGGCAAGTATGAAGTCTGTTGGGGATGAGAGAGCTTGGGAAGTGAGTCAGTTGTTGTTCGCTGATGATACAGCGCTGGTGGCTGATTCATGTGAGAAAGTGCAGAAGCTGGTGACTGAGTTTGGTAAAGTGTGTGAAAGAAGAAAGTTAAGAGTAAATGTAAATAACAGCAAGGTTATTAGGTACAGTAGGGTTGAGGGTCAATTCAGTTGGGAGGTGAGTTTGAATGGAGAAAAACTGGAGGAAGTGAAGTGTTTTAGAGATCTGGGAGTGGATCTGGCAGCGGATGGAACCATGGAAGCGGAAGTGGATCATAGGGTGGGGGAGGGGGCGAAAATTCTGGGAGCCTTGAAGAATGTGTGGAAGTCGAGAACATTATCTCGGAAAGCAAAAATGGGTATGTTTGAAGGAATAGTGGTTCCAACAATGTTGTATGGTTGCGAGGCGTGGACTATGGATAGAGTTGTGCGCAGGAGGATGGATGTGCTGGAAATGAGATGTTTAAGGACAATGTGTGGTGTGAGGTGGTTTGATCGAGAAAGTAACGTAAGGGTAAGAGAGATGTGTGGAAATAAAAAGAGCGTGGTTGAGAGAGCAGAAGAGGGTGTTTTGAAATGGTTTGGTCACATGGAGAGAATGAGTGAGGAAAGATTGACCAAGAGGATATATGTGTCGGAGGTGGAGGGAACGAGGAGAAGAGGGAGACCAAATTGGAGGTGGAAAGATGGAGTGAAAAAGATTTTGTGTGATCGGGGCCTGAACATGCAGGAGGGTGAAAGGAGGGCAAAGAATAGAGTGAATTGGAGCGATGTGGTATACCGGGGTATACCAAGGCATGTGTATGGGGGTGGGTTGGGCCATTTCTTTCGTCTGTTTCCTTGCGCTACCTCGCAAACGCGGGAGACGGCGACAAAGCAAAAAAAAAAAAAAAAAAAAAAAATATATCCCTGGGGATAGGGGAGAAAGAATACTTCCCACGTATTCCCCGTGTGTCGTAGAAGGCGACTAAAAGGGAAGGGAGCGGGGGACTGGAAATCTTCCCCTCTCATTTTTTTTTTTTCTTTAATTTTCCAATGGAATGAACAGAGAAGCGGGTCGGGTGAGGATGTTTCCTCAGAGGCCCAGTCCTCTGTTTTTAACGCTACCTCGCTGAGGCGGGAATGGCGAATAGTATGAAAAAAAAAAAAAAAATATATATATATATATATATATATATATATATATATATATATATATATATATATATATATATATATATATATATATATATATATATATTCAGAAACTTAACATAGGTTCACGCCACTGTCACCTGTCATCACAGACGGGTGGGGAATAGGGGGATGTCACTCGCCAACTGAACACTGGTGAACGTGTTTGGCTTTTACAATAGACAGGTGTGTGTGTGTGTGTGTGTGTGTGTGTGTGTGTGTGTGTGTGTGTGTGTGTGTTCAGATCATAACTTCATGGAAATCTGTTCAGGTGTGTGCATGTTCACATTATAGATATCATCCCAGCTATGATAGCTTTAAGAACTTATGTTCGGGTTTGTCAATGTTCAGTATGTTCAGTCTGTAAATGTTCAGATCATCGCTTTCTGCTTTTCCTCTTGAAATTTCTCTGTCATAACAGCTGTACAACTTGTACAGTTGCATTTGATAGAGTTGTTCGATTTAGACCGACCACTCCTCTGGTGATGAGAAGTACTTTGGGTTAGGTGTTCTCCTCTTACAAGCGTATTTGACGTACATACAGTACATTATTTCTGGGGGTTCTCATCTATCCCGTCGCTTCTGGTGGGCGTGGTTTATGAGCAGCTGGTACAACTTTAGATAAAACTGTCTCAGTTCCTTAGGAAAACTCAGTGTATTCCGACGTTGTTAAGAATACATGACGAGGATAGACTGAACAAACATCGTCTCCTTACGTGTTATTTTCCTCATTATTTTCCAAAGCATATCCACACTTCAAGGAACTCTGGCCCCACATCCTGCTGTACTCTCTTGGTGGCTCTAGCGCGTGTGAGGGGAATAGGTGTCGAGTATTTTCTATAAATAGATCGTGATGTACCTCTTCAGTATTACGTTTTGATGTGCGCCATTTCGTGGCTTTTAACCTGTCCTTGTGATTCACGCCTCTTGGTCCACGCAGGCGGTAAAGGACCCCCGGAATACTTCTAGTTCAGCAAACTCGTCGGATTTACGTTTGTGATGTGGTCATGGCGAAGTGGTGGCTGAGATCGTCTCTAAACCTCCCACGTTAGGATTCCTGGTCTTACTGTCTGTCTCGTTATGATTAAGTTACTGAGCTAAACTTAATACCTCCTTCGTACAGGTGCCACACATTTTATCTTCCTCTTCTTTTACCTCTTGTCTACATTACGCTTCTCCCTCACCCTTATTCTGTGTTTTCTCTTGTCCTATTTGGGTTTCATATGAAGCTTAGCTTCAGTTAAAGTTTCTATGTGTGGTTGAAGCCATTTCCACACACGTTCATAAGGGAGATGTATATCATTTTCCCGACCAAACCCTGAGGGTAGATGAACCGCTGGGTTAACTGTGGACAGACTGATGCAACCAGAATTCGAACCTATGCGCTCGACCCTAGGCGGCCCGTGAATGCGTCATGGTCAGGAACGCGAACCCATATACCACGTAGATCCATAAGGGTGTAAATTAATAAGAAAGTAAGGGCGTTCTGGGACGTAATGTCATTAATTTGCGGAGATGATAATTACCCATCAGTGAGTGCCAGAATCAAACATTGACCATGAATCATGGAGTTGTCCTCCCTTGCTAAGTTGAACGTGATATACTGACACATGTCCAGAGTGACGAACACCGTCATTTGTTCTGCTCGATTCACCTACAGCCATTAATGCCCTTGCTTGATGAGGCACCAGTGCACTTATGTAGTCCATATTCCAGAGTTTAATGTCGTAATAGATTGATTTGATTTTTGGTTTCGTTTGCAATTTTCAGTTTGTGTTGTGAACAGCGTTGCTTACAGTGGCTTCGGTCTTCCATCCAAGCTGTTCACGGTGTTCGATTTTAACACCTCTTGACAAGCTTCTTCTGGAGGATTTTTCAATTGTTTACAGCGTGCATTTTTCGATGAGAAGTAATTACAAAAAGTAATCTAGTTTCATGTCCAATGTTTTGTAACTGATGTGGTCTATACTACGTGTTTTTGACCCTAACTGTATATCTGACCCTCTCCACCAATCTGTGGACAGCCTCCACCGTATATTCGTGACCCTCTCCATGTATCTGTGGTATCTACTATACGTTCGTGGCCCTAAGCGTATATCTGTAGCTCCCACCATATATTCGTGACCTTCCCATGTATCTGTGCGCTTCATAAACTGTTTGTGACCCTCGACATGTCTTCGTGATCCCTACCTCTTATCTTGATCATTACTCTGTATTTCTGTCCCTCACCAGGTGTCCCTTACTCTCACTGTGTATTGTCTGTCCCCTCACCATCAATTATCCCTCGTCTCTCTGCATTCATATACCTCATCGTGTGCTCGTGGACATTGTACAGACTCGTATCTCGGAATACCTCCTGTTCTCTTCGCAGATAAAGCGATTCATCTGCCAGTGTTCCCTGACAACAGCTGAAACCACGACGCTGGTGTGTCCCGGGCCGTGACATGCCAACTGTTTAGTGTGGCAATGAGAGAGGGAGGGAGGTGGACGCACTCGCGATCATCTCCTTGCCTCATCTATGGTGTAACTCACACTCAGTCATGAGGAGACTCCTGATGCTATGGTTGCTTAGGGCTTAATGTTCATATATATATATATATATATATATATATATATATATATATATATATATATATATATATATATATATATATATATATATAGTTATGTATATGTATACACCACAGCTTAAGCCAGTGCTTATTTATCGACTAGTTCCGAGGGTAGGATGATCACATGTGGTTGGTGCAAAGGAGATTGGTGGGCCCAGGATTCGTGCTGTCTACTACTCCTCCGAGGCTATACGTGTGTGTGTGTGTGTGTGTGTGTGTGTGTGTGTGTGTGTGTGTGTGTGTGTGTGTGTGTGTATGTGTGTGTGTGTGTGTGTGTGTGTGTGTGTGTGTTACTGAACCCTGTCTACAAGCGAAAAGTCAGCTTCGTTGAGACTGTATCACTGTCAGTAGAAAAAAGCGAGTATATTCTCGTTGAGGACCTTCTCTCTCTACAGGAGTCCAACACTTCCCTGCTTCTGAGTCGCGTGCAGTCTTGAAGCAGCTGGAGCCTCGCAAGAGGGATCCTGATGTTGTAAAGCGAAAATTGTAGTAGTGTTACTGTATGCCGATGTATAGTATAGTCTGGCCGTGTCAAACGAGACTCCTTGCGAGTTGTGGAACTCCTCTGGAGAGACTAGCTATATTTCTGCTGCTTCTGCTTTGACCCATATGAATTTCCTTAGGCATATTACTCCTGCAAGGTATTTTTTCTACCTGTTACGCGCTGTGCGAGTTGCTGGTGGGAATAGAGGGTGGAGAAAGAGCCTTTGCTTTGTCATTCTTTTCTTATACATCTTTAAGGGGACAGCATCTTCCCCAGTAGTGCCACGGCCAGATCGCCTCTCTTGGGCCTTGAATCTGTGCTGGTTATATACCCATATAACTCAATGTACCTATGTAAATCGTCAATCCTTTCCTCAGCTTTGAGCCCTTAGCCTATACATCATCTTGTTCTCAGTTCATATTCGTGCCTGAGTGTACTAATTTAAGCTCTGGATCCCATCAGCTGTTCGTACATAAACAGTTGGCAGGTGCCACGTATCCCTGGATCCACGTAACGCGAGTGGCGTCGTTCTTGACACTGAACTTTCCTTTAGTATTTAGATGGCCCAACTCGCTGCACTTCAAGGCTGAAGATAAAGCCGGGTTTTAGCTCAGTCACAACATCCCCCCCCCCCCGCTTGAGCTGGATATAAATTCAAATACACTCTGCCTGGTTGTTTTTTTGATGGAGTGACGACGATTTTCGCCGTGCGGTACAAATAGCACGAAACGCTATTTTAACGCCTGTGTCATTTGACAGGAAGACTGTGTCGGTTTCGGGTGATTGTGGGGACGGGTTTATGTTCTGTGGTTGGATTTTACTGATAAAGTTTTGGGGAAGAGCAGTAGTGGCGTAGCTAAAGGGTTTTGTTGCTGTTGTTGTTGCTAGGGGACTGTGTCCCCTCACTACCACCCCTTTACGAAAGGAGGAAAGAGAGAAAGTAAGAAGGCAAACTGGGACCCGAGGAGAGTAGAGCAGTGGGGCCGTTCCTACCAATCGGTATCATCCTGAATATTCCCAGCGCCTCAGTGTGGACATCTGTTCATGGCTAGAGCCTCGGAATTAGAAATATAAAGATGTCATTACTCACATGAGCATAACCAGCCGTCTGTGTTGGTGGTTCATCATCAAAGTCCAGTGACTGTGCTGACCTGAACCCCCACCAGCTTGACATCAGGCGGTCCGTAGTGTCACACAGCTACCGGTCCAGATTCGCTTCAACTGTGGTTGTGCTTCGTGACACGAAGTCCAAGTCAGTCAGGGTCAAGGGTGGTATGAGTGAGATATTGATATTGGGTATAGACGTTTAACCTCGATGCAGCCTTCTTCAGGTCAGTTGATTTGACGTGAGGGTGAAGCCAGCACCCTGGTGGGTAGGATGACCCACACCATGAGGGTCGTAAGTGGTGTTGGCGAGTGAGACGGAGCCCTCCCTTGTCTACTACTTTATGCCCATTACTGCGAGTTGATCACACAAATATATCCTTTAGGTAGCTACTGAGACTGGATATATTTCAAAGGCTTTCATCATTCAAAATGTATGCATTAGATCACTTCTTGACCTTCTCTGTTTCTAAGTAAGTTTAATTCGTTTCGTCTGCTCTCATAGGATTTGTTTCTCAGTCCGGTAATCTCCTTAGATTTTTCAATTTGCTTTCTGCAATATACACTTTGTATTGACATTTGCTTGATATCCTATTCTCAATTTTTCTTAGCAAGTTTGCATAACTTGCACTGCTATGTTTGTCATTGTTCTCCTCTGGTTTATGTGCCATCTTCTTGGAAGTCGATCAACATTATTGTTATTATCTTCCACTGATAATGTCTCCTTGACTTGAGAGTCAATATTCCTGGGCAAGACCTGAGTGCAGTACATGCCCAGGACACCCCACCTTGTAACTGTGACCTGGATCCTGTTTATCAACATCTGGAGAACATATGTCATAGCCCGCCTGTCTTGCATGATTTCAGACGTTTCCACTGTCTTGAACTTGAGAGGAAAGAGCTTGTGGGTTGCCATCATATATTCACCATCGTCTGCTGTTATGGACCAGTTTCACGATACTTGGAGTCATTGATCCCAGTTTGTCGTAGCGCAAGGGTTGGTTGGGTGTGCTGCTAGGTGACCTATTAGGGAATTAAGACACGGCTTTCCTTGGCGTGATATTGTGACACGCGTTGTTCGAGGTTTGACTGTGTCACATATGTAACCTCTGGGATTTAATCGCCTGCTCATCCCTCTTGATCACAGTCTTCCCCCCCCTCCCAACCCTGCACAGCAACGTACTTGACCATGTTGTTGTCCTGGATGTAGGTATGACTTGGTAAGTGACCAGTTGGGCTCGAGTATATACACATGCAACCACGCTAACCGAGGCTATCAGACTTAGGTTTAGGACCGAACTAATCGAACCGAATTAGACCAATATCTATCGCAGTGTCGCCGCGCTGGGTGACCTCTTCATTACACTCGGGTCGAAGCTATTATCATTACTCTCGATTCTGCTTCACTGCACGGTGCCTCGAGACGGCGGGTTTGCAAGTGGTTCGCTGCTTCGAACCGAAAGACGAACTGGACGCAAAATCGAGTCAATATTTCGGGTACTTACCGCCGAATTCGGTGGTTTAGTGTACTATTGCCTCAGTGGCTGCAGCTGTTCCTTCACTCATCAGGTTATCACAACAAGATATCATCACTTAAACAAATGGCTATCCCTTCATGAAAGTAAAACACACTCAGCAAGCAATGCTGCCAGCAAATTTCGAAATGGTCGTTGGAACTTTCCACACTCAACTATCAAAAAAAAGTGTAAAATATTTTTTCTCAAATTATCATGGAAAAAAATTACTGATGAATAGAATATATTATTCTCGTATTTTCAGACGACGACGTATTTAGATATATAATCTACTTTTGTGTTAATATTATCGTGAGGGTGATAAACGTCCCTTTACATTTGTCAAAAGAAATTTGTGTGCTCTGGTACGTTTTGCATGTAGCGGTATACTGTGTGCCAGTCCTCTGAAATATATCCCAGTTCATACATAAGCGTTTTTAGCGGGATTCCTGGTATATATTTGGAATGCACAGCACACCACTGGGGAATGAATGAAAGATTATAAATAATGCCAGTTATAGGGTTTTGCCCATGTTGTTTCTTCGTACATATGTGTGTGTGTGTGTGTGTGTGTGTGATTACTTTTTATGTAGATATGTACACTTAAAAAGAAAAAGTACAGTTAATACTGCTATTTTTCTCCTGGGCATTGCTGAAAAAAGAAAATCTAAACGACACGCACATACGGTCAAAAAGGAAAAAACTATTATGGTTTCTGGAACCTGGGAAAAGATGGAGACTGAAAGTGTGTGGTGGACTTGGCAGTGGCTGTCTTTACGTAAGGAGCGTATCATAGAAACACATTAGCTGTTTTTTTACGCCGACGGGGACGTCAGCTCTCGAAGCTCGACGAGGAATATTTTTCCCAAGAGTAGTGCAACATTGTGTCACATTCACAGGATTGAAAAAAAAGCCTCAGGCTCCATCTACAGTGTGTAGATGGAGGACAAGAACTGCCTACCTATGACAAAAACGGAGGAGACGAATAGTTATCCTTTTTTTTATCTGATGGAGAGGGGGGGGGGGGACGGCCTCAATCACTTTGATATTTGGTAACGAAGCAGTATCTCGCTAGGGTGGAAGGCTTAAGCTCCGTAAGGAACGTCCATTAAGGGAACCTGCTTCGATCAGAGAAAATACTTGTTCATTATAATGCCAAGTTTCCGATACAGTGTCGGTCATACAGTATACGGTTCATGGAGACGTTTATGAGGTCTCGACTCTTTTAGGGGAATCGAACCCTATTATCGGACCTTTCATCATCATATATAAATAATAGACCTATTGGATCAAAGACCCTCCATTAGAAGGTAGCGTCTCATGCTCGCTCAGTAAGTTTCTTATTGATTGAATTGAACGCTTCATAAGCAGGATTGAACACCATGAACCTGCTGAATGGCCTCCCGAACCCCAAGGCTACATACCATTAAAGCTTTTGCTCTGGGACCCCTTGGTGTTTAGTAGTTTATTACCATCGACAACGAAATACTTTGCGTATGTTCAGAAAAATGTATTACACGATACAATAGCTTAGCCAAGCGTCCGGAGATGGTGAGAAATGACTATTGTAATGTTTTCGTGCTATTATACAGTTCGAATGTCTGATCTGAATTTCATTGACCTTTGACTTTTGTCATTCAGTCCGAACATTTGATGAAACTATAGTTTGCCAGGTTGAGGTGCAGTCGGCGCCTCTGGCCCGACACTAAACCCGCTGCCTCTCATTCGTGCTTCCTGGTTGCGGCAAAGGATACGGAACTGCTGTGTCTTTTCAAGGCATCCTGGTCGCTAGATCGTGACAACAGCTGTTCCTTGAACTCGCACCACTTTTGAGTGAAGTTTCGCATCACAGTCTCCCAAGATCTTTTGCAACTCTCCTACAGAACGTTAGGTCACTGCACAGGGAAACTTCAAGCCACTTACCATGAAGCTTCGAACCTTTTGTCGAGTGAATCCGTCTCGGTTGAATTCAGAGTCTGTGACTGGGTTCCCCTGGTTCGGAAGTTTAGACAGAATACAAGAGCACATGATACATACGACCAGCGTGATTCGGAAATTTCGAACAGTCATTTCGAATGCTTCCTCGTCCACAACGAAAACAGGACTATCATACAGAGTCGAAAATTATGACCAAAGCAGTGAAGCAAGGATTCAGAGTCGCATATTATGATCAAAACAGTGAAGCAGAGTCTTGGATATTACGAAAAAAGAATTTAAGTCCACGGCCTCCGGAAGTAACTGAAAAGGTCAGTTTGGAGTTTGTTCAAATATATTTCTTTCCAGAGTTTCATTAGCGCTGGTTGAAACAAAATGCAGAGATGACAAAAATATATTCCTGTAACCTTTTAACCGGTAAAGGAAGCTTAAAACAGCTATCAAAAGTTTGTCTCTGGGTTTCTGCACGGGATTTTGAAAGGCGTCTTTGATTCCAGACTTCATAAGTACTGATTGAGAAATGACACATTAATGAGAAAAATAGTTTGGTAGGCTATAACTCCTAGGATACAGCCAGAGACAAACTAAGCTGATATACGCAAACAAGATAGCGGTGGCTCCAAAAAATATTGCCATTTGCAAACTTTGATTCTGTTGAAGAATGGAGATTGCTGACATAAGCAAATTTATTCCGTGCGTTACATGGGGCTTTTAGAAAAGTTCTTGCCAAGAGCTGGCTGCTTGTGTGCCCCCACCGCTAGTTAGACCACGCAATACTTGACGAGTTGCTGCGTCACATGATTACTGTGTGGCCATCGGGAACTCAAGGATGGGTCGTTTTGATACCTTTATGTTTCCCTACACCTCAAAGCTTTAGAATTCGCTACCTTCTCATGTCTCGCCCAATACAACTACAACCTGGCCATTTTCAAAACTCAGGCTTTTCACTTCTTCCAACATTCGTAAATACTTTCTCTTGTCTCTTCTTTTCTTCTCTCTTTCATTAACCTCTCCGCATGTTAATTAAGGCCCGTCCTTGATATGGAATTTGGACCGTGACTGGAGACTCCAACGCAAAAAGTTTCACTTGAATGAGGTTGTGAGGAACAGTAGTCTGATATATACGTTTGTCGGCGTTTGACAAGTGTCCCCCATAAAAATCCTTTAATAGACCTCGAATACAAGCAGTGGAACTTGCTCAGCCATGAGTTTAGAGCCATGAGGCCAGACAAAAAGTATGCAAATATGCCCATTAGTTTCCATTGATTTATTTGCGGTAATATTCATCTCTGCCTGAATTATATATTTCATAAACTCGACCTTACCTTCCCTCGTCACCCATGATTTCGTAATTGATATGCATATTAATGTACTTAACGTAATCAGTTTGTTAGTGTCCCCTGTTCATGGAGCTGTTATTGATAACAATCCGCACGTGTTCGTCACTGTGTACTATGGCAGATGAATCTCTTCTACGTCTGGTGTTCCATCTATCCATGGCTTTCTCTGCTTCTCAGTCCATCTTTCTAAACCTTGTTTCCGTATGTCTTTCTCTCAGTCCACCCATGTCTATCAGCTCCGTCTATCCCGCCCGTCTCTATCAGTCTACCTGTTCCCATCTATCCCTTGCTTATCGGCCTACCTTTCCCCCATCTATCCCTCCCATTTGCTTGTCTGTATACCTGTCCCCCCTCTACTCTCTTCCCATCCGTCTAGCCGCATATCTTTTCCCATGACCAGTCCACCAATCCGTCTCCAAATTCCATTCGTACCCTAATCTGTCCGTAACACCTTCCCGTCACGGATGCATATCTCTCGTACCTGTGCTAAAATGGGATCTTGCAATTAGAGGGCGTGTCCATACCATGGCGTATGGCATTGTAAGCCTCAAGGCGAGTCGTCGTAGCCTTGCATGACATTAACCACGTCAAAAGCACAATAAGAACGCATGACAAAAAACTCTACCTTGAAATCTTCTCAGGAGAGTACAATGTCGAGTCGCACAGCGTCGAATTGCAGTGTCGAATCGCACAACGTCCAATCGCACATGTTATGATTTGGTCTTGCTATGAGAGGATGTACCGTTTGAAGTCTGGCTTTATAAGGAAACCTGACGTTTGTTGTTGGAATTACCTCTCTCTCTCTCTCTCTCTCTCTCTCTCTCTCTCTCTCTCTCTCTCTCTCTCTCTCTCTCTCTCTCTCTCTCTCTCTCTCTCTCTCTCTCTCTCTCTCTCTCTCTCTCTCTCTCTCTCTCTACATATATATATATATATATATATATATATATATATATATATATATATATATATATATATATATATTGGAAAGGATCACAATTTTGCGCGTGATCGAAATATTCCTATGAGTCCACGGGGAAAATGAAACACGATAAGTTCCCAAGTGCACTTTCGTGTAATAATCACATTATCAGGGGAGGCACAAGAGAGAAATATAACAGTTGATATACATCGAAGAGACGAAGCTAGGACGCTATTTGGTAAACATGGGATTGTCCATGTGATTATCCTCCTCGAATCCTCAGATTGGGATGTCTAAATGTGTATGGATGCAACCAAGATGAGAAAAAAGGAGAGAAAGGTAGTATGTTTGAGGAAAGGAACTTGGATGCTTTGGTTCTGAGTGAAACGAAGCGCAAGGGTAAAGGGGAAGAGTGGTTTTGGAATGTCTTGGGAGTAAAGTCAGGGGCTAGTGAGAGGATAAGAGCAAGGGAAGGAGTAGCACTACTCCTGAAACAGGAGTGGTGGGAGTATGTGATAGAGTGCAACAAAGTAAACTCTAGATTGATATGGGTAAAAATGAAAGTTGATGGAGAGAGATGGGTGATTATTGGTGCACATGCACCTGGGCATGAGAACAAAGATCATGAGAGGCAAGTGTTTTGGGAGCAGCTGAATGAGTGTGTTAGTGGTTTTGATGCACGAGATCCGGTTATAGTGATGGGTGATTTGAATGCAAAGGTGAGTAATGTGGCAGTTGAGGGAATAATTGATATACATGGGGTGTTCAGTGTTGTAAATGGAAATGGTGAAGAGCTTATAGATTTATGTGCTGAAAAAATACTGGTGATTGGGAATATCTGGTTCAAAAAGAGATGTATACATAAGTGTACGTATGTAAGTAGGAGAGATGGCCAGAGAGCGTTATTGGATTACATATTAATCAATAGGCGCGCGAAAGAGAGACTTTTGGATGTTGATATCCTGCGAGGTGCAACTGGAGGGATGTCTGATCATTATCTTGTGGAGGCGAAGGTGAAGATTTGTAGAGGTTTTCAGAAAAGAAGAGAGAACGTTGGGGTGAAGAGAGTGGTGAGAGTAAATGAGCTTGGGAAGGAGACTTGTGTGAGGAAGTACCAGGAGAGACTGAGTACAGAATGGAAAAAGGTGAGAACAAAGGAGGTAAGAGAGTGGGGGAGGAATGGGATGCATTTAGAGAAGCAGTGATGGCTTGCGCAAAATATGCTTGTGGCATGAGAAGAGTGGGAGGTGGGCAGATTAGAAAGGGTAGTGAGTGGTGGTATGAAGAAGTAATATTATTAGTGAAAGAGAAGAGAGAGGCATTTGGACGATTTTTGCAGTGAAAAAATGCAAATGAATGGATGATGTATAAGAGAAAGAGGCAGGAGGTCAAGAGAAAGGTGCAAGAGGTGAAAAAGAAGGCAAATGAGAGTTGGGGTGAGAGAGTATCATTAAATTTTAGGGAGAATGAAAAGATGTTTTGGAAGGAGGTAAATAAAGTGCGTAAGACAAGGGAACAAATGGGAACTTCAGTAAAGGGGGCTAATGGGGAGGTGATAACAAGTAGTGGTGACGTGAGAAGGAGGTGGAGTGAGTATTTTGAAATTTTGAAGGTTTGTTGAATGTGCTTGATGATAGAGTTGCAGATATATGGTGTTTTGGTCGAGGTGGTGTGCAAAGTGAGAGGGTTAGGAAAAATGACTTGGTAAACAGAGAAGAGGTAGTAAAAGCTTTGCGGAAGATGAAAGCCGGCAAGGCAGCAGGTTTGGATGGTATTGCAGTGGAATTTATTAAAAAAGGGGGTGACTGTATTGTTGACTGGTTGGTAAGGTTATTTAATGTATGTATGATTCATGGTGAGGTGCCTGAGGATTGACAGAATGCTTGCATAGTGCCATTGTACACAGGCAAAGGGGACAAAGGGTAAGTGCTCAAATTACAGAGGTATAAGTTTGTTGAGTATTCCTGGTAAATTATATGGGAGGGTATTGATTGAGAGGGTGAAGGCATGTACAGAGCATCAGACTGGGGAAGAGCAGTGTGGTTTCAGAAGTGGTAGAGGATATGTGGATCAGGTGCTTGCTTTGAGGAATGTATGTGAGAGATACTTAGAAAAGCAAATGGATTTGTATGTAGCATTTATGGATCTGGAGAAGGCGTATGATAGAGATGATAGAGATGCTCTGTGGAAGGTATTAAGAATATATGGTGTGGGAGGCAAGTTGTTAGAAGCAGTGAAAAGTTTTTATCGAGGATGTAAGGCATGTGTACGTGTAGGAAGAGAGGAAAGTGATTGGTTCTCAGTGAATGTAGGTTTGCGGCAGGGGTGGGTGATGTCTCCACGGTTGTTTAATTTGTTTATGGATGTGGTTGTTAGGGAGGTGAATGCAAGAGTTTTGGAAAGAGGGGCAAGTATGCTGTCTGTTGTTGATGAGAGGGCTTGGGAAGTGAGTCAGTTGTTGTTCGCTGATGATACAGCGCTGGTGTCCTCTCATTCATGTGAGAAACTGCAGAAGCTGGTGACTGAGTTTGGTAAAGTGTGTGAAAGAAGAAAGTTGAGAGTAAATGTGAATAAGAGCAAGGTTATTAGGTACAGTAGGGTTGAGGGTCAAGTCAATTGGGAGGTAAGTTTGAATGGAGAAAAACTGGAGGAAGTAAAGTGTTTTAGATATCTGGGAGTGGATTTGGCAGCGGATGGAACAATGGAAGCGGAAGTGAATCATAGGGTGGGGGAGGGGGCGAAAATTCTTGGAGCCTTGAAGAATGTGTGGAAGTCGAGAGCATTATCTCGGAAAGCAAAAATGTGTATGTTTGAAGGAATAGTGGTTCCAACAATGCTGTATGGTTGCGAGGCGTGGGCTATGGATAGAGTTGTGCGCAGGAGGGTGGATGTGCTGGAAATGTTTGAAGACAATATGTGGTGTAAGGTGGTTTGATCGAATAAGTAATAATAGGGTAAGAGAGATGTGTGGAAATAAAAAGAGAGTGGTTGAGAGAGCAGAAGAGGGTGTTTTGAAATGGTTTGGTCACATCGAGAGAATGAGTGAGGAAAGATTGACAAAGAGGATATATGTGTCAGAGGTGGAGGGAACGAGGAGAAGTGGGACACCAGATTGGAGGTGGAAAGATGAAGCGAAAAAGATTTTGAGTGATCGGGGCCTGAACATGCAGGAGGGTGAAAGGCGGGCAAGGAATAGAGTGAATTGGAACGATGTGGTATACCGGGGTCGACGTGTCGTCAATGGAATGAACCAGGGCATGTGAAGCGTCTGGGGTAAACCATGGAAAGTTCTGTGGGACCTGGATGTGGAAAGGGAGCTGTGGTTTCGGTGCATCATTACATGACAGCTAGAGACTGAGTGTGAACGAATGGGGCCTTTGTTGTCTTTTCCTAGCGCTACCTCGCACACACGAGGGGGTAGGGGGTTGTTATTTCATGTGTGGCGGGGTGGTGATGGGAATGAATAAAAGCAGAAGTATGAATTATGTACATGGGTATATAATCCTATGAGTCCACGGGGAAAATGAAACACGAAAAGTTCCCAAGTGCACTTTCGTGCAATAATCACTTCATCAGGGAAGACACAAGAGAGAAATATAACAGTCAGTTGATATACATCGAAGAGACGAAGCTAGTACTCCAGTTGGTAAACATGTGATTGTCCAAACATGTGTTTTGGACAATCACATGTAATGGGGAGGTGATAACAAGTAGTGGTGATGTGAGAAGGAGATGGAGTGAGTATTTTGAAGGTTTGTTGAATGTGTTTGATGATAGAGTGGCAGATATAGGGTGTTTTGGTCGAGGTGGTGTGCAAAGTGAGAGGGTTAGGGAAAATGATTTGGTAAACAGAGAAGAGGTAGTAAAAGCTTTGCAGAAGATGAAAGCCGGCAAGGCAGCAGGTTTGGATGGTATTGCAGTGAAATTTATTAAAAAAAGGGGGTGACTGTATTGTTGACTGGTTGGTAAGGTTATTTAAGGTATGTATGACTCATGGTGAGGTGCCTGAGGATTGGCGGAATGCGTGCATAGTGCCATTGTACAAAGGCAAAGGGGATAAGAGTGAATGCTCAAATTACAGAAGTATAAGTTTGTTGAGTATTCCTGGTAAATTATATGGGAGGGTATTGATTGAGAGGGTGAAGGCATGTACAGAGCATCAGACTGGGGAAGAGCAGTGTGGTTTCAGAAGTGGTAGAGGATGTGTGGATCAGGTGTTTGCTTTGAAGAAGGTATGTGAGAAATACTTAGAAACGCAAATGGATCTGTATGTAGCATTTATGGATCTGGAGAAGGCGTATGATAGAGTTGATAGAGATGCTCTGTGGAAGGTATTAAGAATATATGGTGTGGGAGGCAAGTTGTTAGAAGCAGTGAAAAGTTTTTATCGAGGATGTAAGGCACGTGTACGTGTAGGAAGAGAGGAAAGTGATTGGTTCTCAGTGAATGTAGGTTTGCGGCAGGGCTGTGTGATGTCTCCATGGTTGTTTAATTTGTTTATGGATGGGGTTGTTAGGGAGGTGAATGCAAGAGTTTTGGAAAGAGGGGCAAGTATGAAGTCTGTAGTGGATGAGAGAGCTTTGGAAGTGAGTCAGTTGTTGTTCGCTGATGATACAGCGCTGGTGGCTGATTCATGTGAGAAACTGCAGAAGCTGGTGACTGAGTTTGGTAAAGTGTGTGAAAGAAGAAAGTTAAGAGTAAATGTGAATAAGAGCAAGGTTATTAGGTTCAGTAGGGTTGAGGGTCAAGTCAACTGAGAGGTAAGTTTGAATGGAGAAAAACTGGAGGAAGTAAAGTGTTTTAGATATCTGGGAGTGGATCTGGCAGCGGATGGAACCATGGAAGCGGAAGTAAATCATAGGGTGGGGGAGGGGGCGAAAATCCTGGGAGCCTTGAAGAATGTGTGGAGTCGAGAACATTATCTCGGAAAGCAAAAATGGGTATGTTTGAAGGAATAGTGGTTCCAACAATGTTGTATGGTTGCGAGGCGTGGGCTATGGATAGAGTTGTGCGCAGGGGGGTGGATGTGCTGGAAATGAGATGTTTGAGGACAATGTGTGGTGTGAGGTGGTTTGATCGAGTAAGTAATGTAAGGGTAAGAGAGATGTGTGGAAATAAAAAGAGAGTGGTTGAGAGAGCAGAAGAGGGTGTTTTGAAATGGTTTGGGCACATGGAGAGAATGAGTGAGGAAAGATTGACCAAGAGGATATATGTGTCGGAGGTGGAGAGAACGAGGAGAAGTGGGAGACCAAATTGGAGGTGGAAAGATGGAGTGAAAAAGATTTTGTGTGATCGTGGCCTGAACATGCAGGAGGGTGAAAGGCGGGCAAGGAATAGAGTGAATTGGATCGATGTGGTATACCGGGGTTGACGTGCTGTCAGTGGATTGAATCAGGGCATGTGAAGCGTCTGGGGTAAACCTTGGAAAGTTGTGTGGGGCCTGGATGTGGAAAGGGAGCTGTGGTTTCGGGCATTATTGCATGACAGCTAGAGACTGAGTGTGAACGAATGGGACCTTTGTTGTCTTTTCCTAGTGCTACCTCGCACACATGAGGGGGGAAGGGGATGGTATTCCATGTGTGGCGAGGTGGCGATGGGAATGAATATAGGCAGACAGTGAGAATTGTGTGCATGGGTATATATGTATGTGTCTGTGTGTGTATATATATGTGTACATTGAGATGAATAGGTATGTATATTTGCGTGTGTGGACGTGTATGTATATACATTGTTTATGGGGGTGGGTTGGGCCATTTCTTTCGTCTGTTTACTTGCGCTACCTCGCAAACGCGGGAGACAGCGACAAAGCAAAATAAAAAAAAAATAATATATATATATATATATATATATATATATATATATATATATATATATATATATATATATATATGTATATATATCCCAGGTGTCCCTTTATCGACTAGCCCCCTGAGGGAGCACGAAGACCTGGATTGACTGTGGGCTGACTGCCAAGCCCAGAATTCAATACCAAGAGTGTCCGTTAGTGTTTTATAGTAACGTTGGCCACTACACCTTGGAAAAATGAAAAGAATATTACACGATACATTTTTAATTTGTTTTAACTCTCCTGTTTCAATGTTCCCGAGTCCTGTAGGCCATGATAGTGACATGGGTGTGTTTGTTGTCCTCGTCACCCTGGCTTTCCTGGGTGATAAGCTTGACTTCATCTCCCTGTTTTCCTGGGTGATAAGTTTGTCTACCTCACCCTCGCCTTTATCTGGAAATATGTTCATCTCCGTCACCCTAGCTTTTGTAGATAATGTGTTTGTCTACGTCACCCTGGCTTTACTTGGGTCATTTGTCTACGTCACCCTGGATTTACTTGGGTCATTTGTCTACGTCACCCTGGGTTTCCTGGGTCATATCTTTGTGTACGTCGCCATTGCTTTGCCGAATCATTTCTTTGCCGGCGTTAGCCTGTCGTTGCTGGGTCGTATCTTTGCTTGCGTCAGCCTGGCGTTGCTGGGTCGTATCTTTGCCTGAGTCAGCCTGGCGTTGCTGGGTCGTATCTTTCCCTGCGTCAACCTGGCGTTGCTGGGTCGTATCTTTGCCTGAGTCAGCCTGGCGTTGCTGGGTCGTATCTTTGCCTGCGTCAGCCTGGCGTTGCTGGGTCGTATCTTTGCCTGCGTCAGCTTGGCGTTGCTGGGTCGTATCTTTGCCTGCGTCAGCCTGGCGTTGCTGGGTCGTATCTTTGCCTGCGTCAGCCTGGCGTTGCCGGGTCAACTTTGTGTAAGTCACACTTGCATTTGCTAGAGTCGTATCTATGTCGACGTCTTGCCTTTGGCTTTGCTGCGTCATGCTGCTATTATTCAAGTCGTCTCAGCTTTGGCACGAATTCTGAGCTCCGTGTCTTCCCTTCATGATTAAGAGCAACGCTGCGGAATACAATAAACAACTGTGCTGCCCCGTGCATGCCGTACGGATTAATTTGACAGAAGATATTCTATTGCTTCATTTCGTTTGCAATGTGGTACGGCTACGCTTGACGAAAAATATATATATATCCTAGATGTTCTTGAAGGTTTTGAGAACCTCAAATGTTATTTTTAGGGGTTCTAATCCGTGCGTCCTTCCCCCAACTCCCTATTTTATTGAGTGATAGATATCTTCTCTTGCAACAAGGAGTCTTGCATCCAACCTCTCATAAGACAGTCTTTGCAAGCATTAAATTTCGGTCGTATCTGAATTGTCCCCTCGTGGAATGAGATACCTCGATGCAGATTATACTACACCTGGTATTCTCAGAGCTGCGAAACCAAGAAAAATTGAATAATGAAGAGAAGGTGTATGTGTGTGTGTGTGTGTGTGTGTGTGTGTGTGTGTGTGTGTGTGTCGGAGATACGGCTATATGAAGGTAAAGTAAGAGATAAATAAAGGCTTTGCACTCACGGAGAAGACTTTGTCGTTGACACACACACACACACACACACACACACACACACACACACACACACACACACACACACACACAGAGGCACACACACGTCAGAGGAATGCACAGTGGTAGAAGCAAATACACCCTCGCCTTACAACCTACACACGATCATGTTGAGAATACAGACTCACGACACACACTCACGCAGTGAAGGAATACATTCATGAAGCAACAAACGCTAAATCGACATGAGACTCGCTCGCTCAGTACCCACACCCGCGTTGAAGGAACACTAGCAGCAAAGTTTGGGTGGACGTACACAGGACGCAGTGGTGCTAATGGAACGTACCTCATCGGCCATCAAAGCAATGCTAGAGAATGTGCACAAAACCACTCGCAACACATGATACATAAAGGTCTGAGCCTTGAGTGTGGAGCTCTGCAGCCTGCCTGCTGGCCGGCAGGCGTGAGCTGGTGGGACGAGAGCTTCCCACGGTACAGGAGACGAACTGATGCCACTGTAACTGATGTTGAGTCCAGGTACTGGTGACTCAGTTGTCAAATACAAGTGTAGGGGGGGGGGAGTATGGTGCTATATATATATATATATATATATATATATATATATATATATATATATATATATATATATATATATATATATATATATATATATATATATATATATATATATATATATATATATATATATATATATATATATACATATATATATATATATATATATATATATATATATATTTTTTTTTTGTCGCTGTCTCCCGCGCTTGCGAGGTAGCGCAAGGAAACAGACGAAAGAAATGGCCCAACCCACCCCCCCCCCCCATACACATGTATATACATACGTCCACACACGCAAATATACATACCTACACAGCTTTCCATGGTTTACCCCAGACGCTTCACATGCCCCGATTCAATCCACTGACAGCACGTCAACCCCGGTATACCACATCGCTCCAATTCACTCTATTCCTTGCCCTCCTTTCACCCTCCTGCATGTTCAGGCCCCGATCACACAAAATCTTTTTCACTCCATCTTTCCACCTCCAATTTGGTCTCCCTCTTCTCCTCGTTCCCTCCACCTCCGACACATATATCCTCTTGGTCAATCTTTCCTCACTCATTCTCTCCATGTGATCAAACCATTTCAAAACACCCTCTTCTGCTCTCTCAACCACGCTCTTTTTATTTCCACACATCTCTCTTACCCTTACGTTACTTACTCGATCAAACCACCTCACACCACACATTGTCCTCAAACATCTCATTTCCAGCACATCCATCCTCCTGCGCACAACTCTATCCATAGCCCACGCCTCGCAACCATACAACATTGTTGGAACCACTATTCCTTCAAACATACCCATTTTTGCTTTCCGAGATAATGTTCTCGACTTCCAAACATTCTTCAAGGCTCCCAGAATTTTCGCCCCCTCCCCCACCCTATGATCCACTTCCGCTTCCATGGTTCCATCCGCTGCCAGATCCACTCCCAGATATCTAAACCACTTCACTTCCTCCAGTTTTTCTCCATTCAAACTCACCTCCCAATTGACTTGACCCTCAACCCTACTGTACCTAATAACCTTGCTCTTATTCACATTTACTCTTAACTTTCTTCTTTCACACACTTTACCAAACTCAGTCACCAGCTTCTGCAGTTTCTCACATGAATCAGCCACCAGCGCTGTATCATCAGCGAACAACAACTGACTCACTTCCCAAGCTCTCTCATCCCCAACAGACTTCATACTTGCCCCTCTTTCCAAAACTCTTGCATTCACCTCCCTAACAACCCCATCCATAAACAAATTAAACAACCATGGAGACATCACACACCCCTGCCGCAAACCTACATTCACTGAGAACCAATCACTTTCCTCTCTTCCTACACGTACACATGCCTTACATCCTCGATAAAAACTTTTCACTGCTTCTAACAACTTGCCTCCCACACCATATATTCTTAATACCTTCCACAGAGCATCTCTATCAACTCAATCATATGCCTTCTCCAGATCCATAAATGCTACATACAAATCCATTTGCTTTTCTAAGTATTTCTCACATACATTCTTCAAAGCAAACACCTGATCCACACATCCTCTACCACTTCTGAAACCACACTGCTCTTCCCAATCTGATGATCTGTACATGCCTTCACCCTCTCAATCAATACCCTCCCATATAATTTACCAGGAATACTCAACACACTTATACCTCTGTAATTTGAGCACTCACTCTTATCCCCTTTGCCTTTGTACAATGGCACTATGCACGCATTCCGCCAATCCTCAGGCACCTCACCGTGAGTCATACATACATTAAATAACCTTACCAACCAGTCAACAATACAGTCACCCCCTTTTTTAATAAATTCCACTGCAATACCATCCAAACCTGCTGCCTTGCCGGCTTTCATCTTCCGCAAAGCTTTTACTACCTCTTCTCTGTTTACCAAATCATATATATATATATATATATATATAGAGAGAGAGAGAGAGAGAGAGAGAGAGAATACTTCCCACGTATTCCCTGCGTGTCGTAGAAGGCGACTAAAAGGGAAGGGAGCGCAGGGCTGAAAATCCTCCTCTCTCATTTTTTTTTTAATTTTCCAAAAGAAGGAACAGGGAAGGGGGCCAGGTGAGGAAATTCCCTCAAAGGCCCAGTCCTCTGTTCTTAACGCTACCTCGCTAATGCGGGAAATGGTGAATGGTATGAAAGATATATATATATATATATATATATATATATATATATATATATATATATATATATATATATATATATATATATGTGTATACATATATACGAATAAAGTGTATATGAACGCGCACCTTCAAAGAACATGCAAAGCTCCAACAGCCAGGATCGAACCTGGGACCCCTTGTGCAAGAGGCACAAGGGGTCCCAGGTTCGATCCTGGCTGTTGGAGCTTTGTATGTTGTATATATATATATATATATATATATATATATATATATATATATATATATATATATATATGTATATATATATATATATTTCTTCTTTCATACTATTCGCCATTAACCGCGTCAGCGAGGTAGCGTTAAGAACAGAGGACTGGGCCTCTGAGGAAACATCCTCATCCAGCCCCTTCTCTGTTCCTTCCTTTGGAAAAAAAAAAAAAAAAATAAAAGAGAGGGGAGGATTTCCAGCCCCCCGCTCCCTTCCCTTTTAGTCGCCTTCTACGACACGCAGGGAATACGTGGGAAGTATTCCTTCTCCCCTATCCCCAGGGAAAATATATATATATATATATATATATATATATATATATATATATATATATATATATATATAAGAATATCCCTGGGGATAGGGGGAGAATGAATACTTCCCACGCATTCTCACGTGCCGTAGAAGGCGACTAAAGGGACGGGAGCGGGGACTGGAAACCCTCCCCTCCTTGTATTTTAACTTTCTAAAAGACGAAACAGAAGGAGTCACGTGGGGAGTGCTCATCCTCCTCGAAGGCTCAGATTGGGGTGTCTAAATGTGTGTGGATGTAACCAAGATGAGAAAAAAGGAGAGATAGGTAGTATGTTTGAGGAAAAGAACCTGGATGTTTTGGCTCTGAGTGAAACGAAGCTCTAGGGTAAAGGGGAAGAGTGGTTTGGGGATGTCTGGGGAGTAAAGTCAGGGGCTAGTGAGAGGACAAGAGCAAGGGAAGGGGTAGCACTACTCCTGAAACAGGAGTGGTGGGAGTATGTGATAGAGTGTAAGAAATTAAACTCTAGATTGATATGGGTAAAACTGAAGATGGATGGAGAGAGATGGGTGATTATTGGTGCATATGCACCTGGGCATGAGAACAAAGATCATGAGAGGCAAGTGTTTTGGGAGCAGCTGAGTGAGTGTGTATGCAGTTTTGATGCACGACACCGGGATATAGTGATGGGTGATTTGAATGCAAAGGTGAGTAATGTGGCAGTTGAAAGAATAATTGGTGTACATGGGGTGTTCAGTGTTGTAAATGGAAATGGTGAAGAGCTTATGGATTTATATGCTGAAAAAGGACTGGTGATTGGGAATACTTGGTTTAAAAAGAGAGATATACATAAGTATACGTATGTAAGTAGGAGAGATGGTCAAAGAGCGTTATTGGATTACGTGTTAATTGATAGGCGCGCGAAAGAGAAACTTTTTGTTGTTAATGTGCTGAGAAGTGCAACTGGAGGGATGTCTGATCATTATCTTGTGGAGGCGAAAGTGAAGATTTGTAGAGGTTTTCAGAAAAGAAGAAAGAATATTGGGGTGAAGAGAGTGGTGAGAGTAAGTGAGCTTGGGAAGGAGACTTGTGTGAGGAAGTACCAGAAGAGACTGAGTACAGAATGGAAAAAGGTGAGAACAAAGGACATAAGGGGAGTGGGGGAGGAATGGGAAGTATTTAGGGAAGCAGTGATGGCTTGCGCAAAAGATACTTGTGGCATGAGAAGCGTGGGAGGTGGGTAGATTAGATAGGGTTGTGAGTGGGGGGATGAAAAAGTAAGATTGTTAGTGAAGGAGAAAAGAGAGGCATTTGGACGATTTTTGCCAGGGAAATAATGGAAATGAGTGGGAGCTGTATGAATGAAAGAGGCAGGAGGTCAAGACAAAGGTGCAAGAGGTGAAAAAGAGGGCAAATGAGAGTTGGGGTGAGAAAGTATCATTAAATTTTGGGGAGAATAAAGAGATAAAAAGATGTTTTGGAAGGAGGTAAATAAAGTGCGTAAGACAAGGGAACAAATGGGAACTTCAGTATTGGGGGCTAATGGGGAGGTGATAACAAGTAGTAGTGATGTGAGAAGGAGATGGAGTGAGTATTTCTAGGGTTTGTTGAATGTGTTTGATGATAGAGTGGCAGATATAGGGTGTTTTGGTCGAGGTGGTGTGCAAAATGAGAGGGTTAGGGAGAATGATTTGGTAAACAGAGAAGCGTTAGTAAAGGCTTTGCGGAAGATGAAAGCCGGCAAGTGATTGGTTCTCAGTGAATGTAGGTCTGCGGCAGGGGTGTGTGATGTCTCCATGGATGTTTAATTTGTTTATGGATGGGGTTGTTAGGGAGGTGAATGCAAGAGTTTTGGAAAGAGTGGCAAGTATGCAGTCTGTTGTGGAGGAGAGAGCTTGGGAAGTGAGTCAGTTGTTGTTAGCTGATGATACAGCGCTGGTGGCTGATTCATGTGAGAAACTGCAGAAGCTGGTGACTGAGTTTGGTAAAGTGTGTGACAGAAGAAAGTTGAGAGTCAATGTGAATAAGAGCAAGGTTATTATTTGGTCACATGGAGAAAATGAGTGAGGAAAGATTAACAAAGAGGATATATGTGTCAGTGGTGGAGGGAACGAGGAGAAGTGGGAGACCAAATTGGAGGTGGAAAGATGAAGTGAAAAAGATTTTTAGTGATCGGGGCCTGAACATGCAGGAGGGTGAAAGGCGTGCAAGGAATAGAGTGAACTGGAACGATGTGGTATATCGGGGTCGACGTGCTGTCAGTGGATTGAACCAGGGCATGTGAAGCGTCTGGGATAAACCATGGAAACTTCTGTGGAGCCTGGATGTGGAAAGGGAGCTGTGGTTTCGGTGCATTAATACATGACAGCTAGAGACTGAGTGTGAACGAATGTGGCCTTTCTTGTCTTTTCCTAGCGCTACCTCGCACACATGCGAGGAGGAGGGGGTTCTTATTTCATGTGTGGCGGGGTTGCGATGGAAATGAATAAAAGCAGACAATATGAATTATGTACATGTGTATATATGTATATGTCTGTGTGTAATATATATATATATATATATATATATATATATATATATATATATATATATATATATATATGTATATGTTGAGATGTATAGGTGTGTATATTTGCGTGTGTGGACGTGTATGTATATATATGAGTATGTGTGTGGGTTGGGCCATTCTTTCGTCTGTTTCCTTGCGCTCCCTCGCTAACGCGGGAGACAGCGATAAAGGAAAATAGATAAATAAATGAATATGATATATATATATATATATATATATATATATATATATATATATATATATATATATATATATCATATTCATATATATATATATATATATATATATATATATATATATATATATATATATATATATATATATATATATTCCTGTGAGTCCACGGGGAAAATGAAACACGATAAGTTCCCAATTGCACTTTCGTGTAATAATCACATCATCAGGGGAGACACAAGAGAGAAATATAAGTCAGTTGATATACATCGAAGAGTCGAAGCTAGGACGCCATTTGGTAAACATGCGATTGTCCAAGACATACAACGAGCGTTCATAAACTTATCATTTTACAATTTTTATCAACAATAAATTTATCTAATTTGTATAGACCATCACTAATATTAAGATTATAATTCTTTGTGTATTTAATAATAGACAGTGATATTTCTCGTCGTAGAAGAGTTAGAGTTGATAGCTGAGGTAGCATTACTCCAGTCAATACAATGATCATTGTTTTAACATGATTAAACAAGGCATTTGATTCTTGTCCCGTTCTTATACTATATCTATGTTGCTTAAGTCTAACAGAAAGATCCTTACCAGTCTGCCCAACATAAAATTTATCACAATTTCCACATGGCACTTTATAGATGCATCCAAGAGAATTTTCTGGTGCATGCCTGGTTTAGATATTCTTTATAGTATTATTGTTGCTGGAGGCAACATTTACATTAAAGGATTTAAGCAACATGGGAAGTAATGTATAATTATTATTAAAAGGGAGAACTAAAAGATTCTTGGTGTCAGTGGGAGGTTTGGGCTGAACTCTATAAGATGATTTCTTTGCTAACTTAAGGGATTTATCAATGAAATCATTGGGTGGAGGAGGGGTCGAAGGTTCTGGGAGCGGTGAAAAATGTGTGTAAGGCGAGAACGTTGTCTTGGAAAGCAAAAATGGGTGTGTTTGAAGGAATAGTGGTTCCAACAACGTTATATGGTTGCGAGGCGTGGGCTATAGATAGAGTTGCGCGGAGAGGGCTGGATGTTCAGGAAATGAGATGTTTGAGGACAATATGTGGTGTGAAGTGGTTTGATCGAGTAAGTAATGAAAAGGTAAGAAAGATGTTTGGTAATAAAAAGAGTGTGGTTGAGAGAGCAGAAGAGGATGGTTTGGTCACATGGAGAGAATGAGTCAGGAAAGATTGACAAAGAGGATATATGTGTCAGAGGTGGAGGGAACGAGGAGAAGTGGGAGACCATATTGGAGGTGGAAAGATGGAGTGAAAGAGATTTTGAGTGATCGGTGCCTGAACATGCAGGAGGGTGAAAGGTGTGGAAGGAAGAGAGTGAATTGGAACGATGTGGTATACCGGGGTCGAGTGCTGTCAATGGATTGAACCAGGGCATGTGAAATGTCTGGGGTAGACCATGGAATGTTTTGTGGGGCTTGGATGTGGAAAGGGAGCTGTGGTTTCGATGCATTATACATGACAGCTAGAGACTGAATGTGAACGAACGTGGCCTTTGTAGTCTTTTCCTAGCGGTACCACATGCACATGCTGGGGGAGGGGGTTGTCATTTCATGTGTGGCGGGGTGGCGACGGGAATGAATAAGGGCAGACAGTACGAATCATGTGCATGTGTATATATGTATACGTGTGTGTGTATATATATATATATATATATATATATATATATATATATATATATATATATATATATATATACGTTGAGATGTATAGGTATGTGTATGTGTGTGTGTGGACATGTATGTATATACACGTGTATGTGGGTGGGTTGGGCCATTCTTTCGTCTGTTTCCTTGCGCTACCTCACTAACGCGGGAGACAGCGACAAAGTATATATATATATATATATATATATATATATATATATATATATATATATATATATATATATATATATATATATATTATATTTTTTTTTTATTATACTTTGTCGCTGTCTCCCGCGTTTGCGAGGTAGCGCAAGGAAACAGACGAAAGAAATGGCCCCCCCCCCCATACACATGTATATACATACGTCCACACACGCAAATATACATACCTACACAGCTTTCCATGGTTCACCCCAGACGCCTCACATGCCTTCATTCAATCCACTGACAGCACGTCAACCCCGGTATACCACATCGCTCCAATTCACTCTATTCCTTGCCCTCCTTTCACCCTCCTGCATGTTCAGGCCCCGATCACACAAAATCTTTTTCACTCCATCTTTCCACCTCCAATTTGGTCTCCCTCTTCTCCTCGTTCCCTCCACCTCCGACACATATATCCTCTTGGTCAATCTTTCCTCACTCATCCTCTCCATGTGCCCAAACCACTTCAAACACCCTCTTCTGCTCTCTCAACCACGCTCTTTTTATTTCCACACATCTCTCTTACCCTCACGTTACTCACTCGATCAAACCACCTCACACCACACATTGTCCTCAAACATCTCATTTCCATCACATCCATCCTCCTGCGCACAACTCTATCCATAGCCCACGCCTCGCAACCATACAACATTGTTGGAACCACTATTCCTTCAAACATACCCATTTTTGCTTTCCGAGATAATGTTTTCGACTTCCACACATTCTTCAAGGCCCCCAGGATTTTCGCCCCCTCCCCCACCCTATGATCCACTTCCGCTTCCATGGTTCCATCCGCTGCCAGATCCACTCCCAGATATCTAAAACACTTCACTTCCTCCAGTTTTTCTCCATTCAAACTCACCTCCCAATTGACTTGACCCTCAACCCTACTCTACCTAATAACCTTTCTCTTATTCACATTTACTCTTAACTTTCTTCTTCCACACACTTTTCCAAACTCAGTCACCAGCTTCTGCAGTTTCTCACATGAATCAGCCACCAGCGCTGTATCATCAGCGAACAACAACTGACTCACTTCCCAAGCTCTCTCATCCCCAACAGACTTCATACTTGCCCCTCTTTCCAAAACTCTTGCATTTACCTCCCTAACAACCCCATCCATAAACAAATTAAACAACCATGGAGACATCACACACCCCTGCCGCAAACCTACATTCACTGAGAACCAATCACTTTCCTCTCTTCCTACACGTACAGATGCCTTACATCCTCGATAAAAACTTTTCACTGCTTCTAACAACTTTCCTCCCACACCATATATTCTTAATACCTTCCACAGAGCATCTCTATCAACTCTATCATATGCCTTCTCCAGATCCATAAATGCTACATACAAATCCATTTGCTTTTCTAAGTATTTCTCACATACATTCTTCAAAGCAAACACCTGATCCACACATCCTCTACCACTTCTGAAACCACACTGCTCTTCCCCAATCTGATGCTCTGTACATGCCTTCAACCTCTCAATCAATACTCTCCCATATAATTTACCAGGAATACTCAACAAACTTATACCTCTGTAATTTGAGCACTCACTCTTATCCCCTTTGCCTTTGTACAATGGCACTATGCACGCATTCCGCCAATCCTCAGGCACCTCACCATGAGTCATACATACATTCAATAACCTTACCAACCAGTCAACAATACAGTCACCCCCTTTTTTAATAAATTCCACTGCAATACCATCCAAACCTGCTGCCTTGCCGGCTTTCATCTTCCGCAAAGCTTTCACTACCTCTTCTCTGTTTACCAAATCATTTTCCCTAACCCTCTCACTTTGCACACCACCTCGACCAAAACACCCTATATCTGCCACTCTATCATCAAACATATTCAACAAACCTTCAAAATACTCACTCCATCTCCTTCTCACATCACCACTACTTGTTATCACCTCCCCACTTGCGCCCTTCACCGAAGTTCCCATTTGCTCCCTTGTCTAACGCACTTTATTTACCTCCTTCCAGAACATCTTTTTATTCTCCCTAAAATTTAATGATACTCTCTCACCCCAACTCTCATTTGCCCTTTTTTTCACCTCTTGCACCTTTCTCTTGACCTCCTGTCTCTTTCTTTTATACATCTCCCACTCAATTGCATTTTTTCCCTGCAAAAATCGTCCAAATGCCTCTCTCTTCTCTTTCACTAATACTCTTACTTCTTCTTCCCACCACTCACTACCCTTTCTAATCAACCCACCTCCCACTCTTCTCATGCCACAAGCATCTTTTGCACAATCCATCACTAATTCCCTAAATACATCCCATTCCTCCCCCACTCCCCTTACTTCCATTGTTCTCACCTTTTTCCATTCTGTACTCAGTCTCTCCTTGTACTTCCTCACACAGGTCTCCTTCTCAAGCTCACTTACTCTCACCACCCTCTTCACCCCAACATTCACTCTTCTTTTCTGAAAACCCATACAAATCTTCACCTTAGCCTCCACAAGATAATGATCAGATATCCCTCCAGTTGCACCTCTCAGCACATTAACATCCAAAAATCTCTCTTTCGCACGCCTGTCAATTAACACGTAATCCAATAACGCTCTCTGGCCATCTCTCCTACTTACATAAGTATACTTATGTATATCTCGCTTTTTAAACCAGGTATTCCCAATCATCAGTCCTTTCTCAGCACATAAATCTACAAGCTCTTCACCATTTCCATTTACAACACTGAACACCCTATGTATACCAATTATTCCCTCAACTGCCACATTACTCACCTTTGCATTCAAATCACCCAAAGGTGATATATATATATATATATATATATATATATATATATATATATATATATATATATATATATATATATATATATCCGATGAAAATGGGGCTCACTGACCCACCTTTCACTCAGTCTTCCTCTCTTCCATCACCACCCTCCCAGTGGGGAGGAGGAGCCTTCCCCCTCCTACAGGAAAAAAAGGACAAGGGCATCACCACCACGTCGGCTCGGGTGTGTGACGGCTTGAAATATGCAGCTTCCTGTCAGGCAAACATTACCACAAGACGCAGCTCGGTCGCCAACTTTGGGCTCGGAGACGAGCCTTGCACCTCTACTGGCTCTCCCAACTCAAACTCTCAGCCTGGCTCTGTTTTCTTATTATATATATATATATATATATATATATATATATATATATATATATATATATATATATATATATATATGTATATATATTATCCCTGGGGATGGGGGAGAAAGAATACTTCCCACGTATTCCCCGCGTGTCGTAGAAGGCGAATAAAAGGGGAGGGAGCGTGGGGCTGGAAATCCTCCCCTCTCGTTTTTTTTAAATTTTCCAAAAGAAGGAACAGAGAGTTGGGCCAGGTGAGGGTATTCCCTCAAGGGCCCAGTGCTGTGTTCTTAACGCTACCTCGCTAATGCGGGAAATGGCGAATAGTTTGAAAGAAAAGATATATATATATATATATATATATATATATATATATATATATATATATATATATATATATATATATATATATATATATATATATATTTCCATACTATTCGCCATTTCCCGCATTAGCGAGGTAGCGTTAAGAACAGAACAGAGGACTGGGCCTTTGAGGGAATATCCTCACATGGCCCCCTTCTCTGTTCCTTCTTTTGAAAAAAAAAAAAGAAATGAGAGGGGAGGATTTCCAGCCCCCCGCTCCCTTCCCTTTTAGTCGCCTTCTACGACACGCAGGGAATACGTGGGAAGTATTCTTTCTCCCCTATCCCCAGGGATAATATATATACATATATATATATATATATATATATATATATATATATATATATATATATATATATATATATATATATATATATATATATATAATAAGAAAACAGAGCCAGGCTGAGAGTTTGAGTTGGGTGAGCCAGTAGAGGTGCAAGGCTCGTCTCCGCGCCCAAAGTTGGCGACCGAGCTGCGTCTTGTGGTAATGTTTGCCTGACAGGAAGCTGCATATTTCAAGCCGTCACACACCCGAGCCGACGTGGTGGTGATGCCCTTGTCCTTTTTTTTCCTGTAGGAGGGGGAAGGCTCCTCCTCCCCACTGGGAGGGTGGTGATGGAAGAGAGGAAGACTGAGTGAAAGGTGGGTCAGTGAGCCCCATTGTCATCGGATATGTTGGACTCGCGCCACGATAGGTTCCTGATTAGACTCTCGTCATTCTCGTTTGTCGAGTGTCCTGGGTGGCGCGTGTGACGCATGCGGGAGGGGAAGGGAGGTGCTGATCCCCAGTCATGGTCTGTCTCGTATGCGACACCGCTCGTGTGTCGTCACAAGATTTGTTACACGTCGAGTCACGTCATATGATATTCACTTCGTGTGTCGTCATCACGATGTATTCACTTCGTGTGTCGTCGTCACGAGATATTCACTTCGTGTCACGTTACGAAATATTCATCATTTCGTGTCATGTCACAAGATATCCATTTCGTGGGTCGACACGAGATAATAACTTGTCCCACTACGAAATATTCATTTCATGTCATGTCACAAGATATTCATTTCGTGTCGCGTCACGACATATGGACTTCGTGCCGCGTCACGAGATATTCACTTCGTGTCACGTTACGAAGTAGTCACTTCGTGTCACGTCACAAGTTATTCACTTCATGTCACGTCACGAAATAGTCACTTCGTGTCACGTCACATGATATTCGCTTCATGACGCCACAAGATTCTCAGTTTCGTGCGCTGTTAACACCAGCCCGACACAGGTGCTCAGTATATGGTCTTATTCAACCCTTGTCCCGTACTTCCAACAAAAGGACGTTACCACAGACTCCTGTCTGGGCTTCCTTTATCTTAAGTGGATCGGGTAAACCACTAAAGTAAATTAACTTTCGTGGAAGATTTACTTAAAGAGGCGTTGCGAGACCCCTTACACCATCTGCTAGCCTACCTGGCCCTTCCCGGGCAAATATAAATAGTGGTCGTCGCCAACACACTGTACGTGGGAGTTCTCATTCCCTTTACATTATTCCCGTACATGGGAACCTCGCTTCCTCGTATTATGTGCGTGAGGAATCTCGCTTCCTTATATCATTCCTGTGCGTACGGGCCCCACTCCCTCATGTTATCCCTATGATATATATATATATATATATATATATATATATATATATATATATATATATATATATATATATATATATATATATACACGTGGGGACCTCACTCCCTTACACTCCCCCTGTACATGGGGACCTTTCTCCCTTATTGTCCCTGTACGTGGGTGACCTCATTTCCTTACACTGTCTCTGTTCATGAAGACTCCTCATGTCCATTACAGTGTTCTTAAAATTGGAGATCGTCACTCCTCATAGTGCTCCTGTAAACTGGGCCTTCGTTACCGAAGGTAGTTCCTTTAAACGGGATTTTTTCACGGAATTTCGTTCCTTTAAGTTAAGCGCAGTTGCCCGTGTGTCACGGCTCTCCGTGTACCCCTCAGCCCCTTAGGCCGTTCCTTTTCAAATGATTCTCACAACCTCGTGGAGTTCTCAGTTTCCTTTAAACTGCTTAGCCTCTTAATTGTTCCTGTACTTGGGGTCTTCCCTCCCTTATGTTGTTCCTTTACTTGGGGTCTTCCTTCCTGTTCCAGCCAAGAAACTGCTCCTGTTCATGGGTTCTGTCCTCCTTTACGTTCTTCCTACACTCAGGATCTCCTCCGTCATGACGTTGTTCAATAACAAGGGAGGACTTATATGTAGGGACACCCCAGACCTTCATAAAGGTGGACCCTGACTCTTCCCATTACTTGGTCTGCGTTGCAAGGGGCTCCACCTCATCCATAACTAGTTACTAGCAGTCTTTACACGTAAGGCCCCGAAGAACCTTTCCTCCATGTTTTCTATTGCCAATTAGATAACCACGACAGTTGGTGTTGTGGGAGTGCGTCAGCTCCCCTCATGCCACCCACGCTCGTACAAATGCCCGAGCCAGTGGGTACAACCCTCATCATTAATGCACATTTGTTTACATTTTCTTTTTTATTGTATTTTCCTGATCAAGACCAACAGTGGAGGTAGACACGGGACGGGAGAACGGGGGACGTGATGGTCCTTATTCTCAGCTGCTTGTGTGAATATCCCTGGCCACACCACCACTTCATTCTTGTACCCCCTTCACCACCACCACCACCTCTTTCCTCATCCCAGCGTAATACCCCTAAGCTGGTGACCCATCCCTAGTACCCACCTCCCAACATATCCACTCCTACTCCCTATTACAGCACCCCGACCCTTTACGCCTTACCCAAACACGTACTCCTATCTGGCACCTCACCAACAGTACGCTTACTCGCTGCATCCCTCACCAACTCCCCCGCGGAGAATGTCGTCCCATATGCCTTTATCCCAACACAGAATCCATCCCTTCTCCGCACCCTACCTTACCCCCAGTGTCAAACGCCAGCATCCCTTTCGTAAATACCAGGATATCTATCTACTGGTGTAACCATAATTCATTTGCATATGGTTACACCGCGCGCGTAGAGTCGCCTCCGTGGAGGATTTTTAACATCGGCAATGGAGGAAAAGAGTAAGGTCACGAAGATGAAGTTCTCGCTTCTATGCTGTCCTTGATTTCCCTGCTCCTGATTCCAGCACACAGTCTTGGAGCTGGAGCAACTCCATATATATATGTATATATATATATATATATATATATATATATATATATATATATTTTTTTTTTTTTTTTTTTTTTATACTTTGTCGCTGTCTCCCGCGTTTGCGAGGTAGCGCAAGGAAACAGACGAAAGAAATGGCCCAACCCCCCCCATACACATGTACATACACACGTCCACACACGCAAATATACATACCTACACAGCCTTCCATGGTTTACCCCAGACGCTTCACATGCCTTGATTCAATCCACTGACAGCACGTCAACCCCTGTATACCACATCGCTCCAATTCACTCTATTCCTTGCCCTCCTTTCACCCTCCTGCATGTTCAGGCCCCGATCACACAAAATCCTTTTCACTCCATCTTTCCACCTCCAATTTGGTCTCCCTCTTCTCCTCGTTCCCTCCACCTCCGACACATATATCCTCTTGGTCAATCTTTCCTCACTCATTCTCTCCATGTGCCCAAACCATTTCAAAACACCCTCTTCTGCTCTCTCAACCACGCTCTTTTTATTTCCACACATCTCTCTTACCCTTACGTTGCTTACTCGATCAAACCACCTCACACCACACATTGTCCTCAAACATCTCATTTCCAGCACATCCATCCTCCTGCGCACAACTCTATCCATAGCCCACGCCTCGCAACCATACAACATTGTTGGAACTACTATTCCTTCAAACATACCCATTTTTGCTTTCCGGGATAATGTTCTCGACTTCCACACATTTTTCAAGGCTCCCAAAATTTTCGCCCCCTCCCCCACCCTATGATCCACTTCCGCTTCCATGGTTCCATCCGCTGACAGATCCACTCCCAGATATCTAAAACACTTCACTTCCTCCAGCCTCTCACCATATAGTTTGTTTTGGACAATCACCTGTTTACCAAATGACGTCCTAGCTTCGTCTCTTCGATGTATATCAACTGACTGTTATATTTCTCTCTTGTGTCTCCCCTGATGATGTGATTAATACACGAAAGTGCACTTGGGAACTTTTCGTGTTTCATTTTCCCCGTGGACTTATAGGAATATCCTGATCATGCGCAAAATTGTGATCCTTTCCCATATATATATATATATATATATATATATATATATATATATGTTCCATACATATTCGCTGATCCCTGCGTTAAAGAAACAGCGCCAGTAACAGACGGGGAATAGACTCATTTGTTCGCGTCTACTTTCAGTCTGTCATGCATAATGTATCGAAACCACAATCGCCCTACCCACAAACATGCCCCACAGACCTTCTCGTGGTTTCATCCGTCCGCTTCACATGCCATGGTTCAGCTCACTCACAGCACGTCGTCCCCTGTATACCACATCTCTCCAATGCTCTCTATCCATTACGTGATAAACTTTCTTAGCTATTTTATCTCAGTTGTTTTGTTGGAGGAAATGGTTGGGATCATCTCGTCTCCCGTAATCTGTCCTTCTTGTATAATTCCACAAGAACACAGTTCCCAAGTTCCTCCCACCGCATTACCTTCTTCTCAGCACTCCACCACGACAAAACGCTCCCAGTACCCTTTCTCTTTGTATCCTCCACACCAACAACAACCCTCACTCTGCAGCCCGTCTCGAGTATCATCCTCTCTCCAACACTCATCCTAACCTCACTGCACATAGATCTCTTACCCCAGACAACCCGTCCACTTGAAGACCCTTTTCTGTCCCCGTTGTCCGTACAGACCAGATCTGTACACACCCTCCCCACGGTACCCTATTTCCTCTGTGCCTTTCTCCCTCTCACCCCCCTCTCCACTCGTCAACACCCTCTTCCCTGGCACCCCATCTCCTCGTCACCCTTCATCCCTGGCACCCCGTTTTTCTGCAACACACAGCCAGCACCCATTATCCCACCTTCCCGTTCCTCTCCGCAGTACCACTACTTCACTGCATCCCTCGGTGCGCTCCGCATCCCTGCATTCTGCCCCAGGAACCATACCCTCGCTGCATCCTACCCCATGCGTTCTGCCCCAACACTTCGCCCTTATTGCAAAGTGTTCGTCTGTATCAAGCTCCATGTCCCCTTTCCTCTCGTCCTTATACCATAGAACGGTTATTCCTCTCCACTCTGTCTCTCTGTACTTTTCCCTTGCCGCTCCACCCTGCCCCTCCACCTTATCTCCCTCCGAAACGTATGCCCCTATTTAAGCTTCACCAACCGATCTCCATCCTCCTTCCTCTCCGCCATTCTCCTGAAGGAGAAAGACCTCCTTTTTACCCCACACCGCCAGCCTCCCTACCCGGTTGTTCTGCTTTAATTTTCTCCCTAGATATTTTTTCCCCGCCCTTTATCATTTCTATCCTCGGCTGGCGTCTCTCGAGGAACATCTTACCCCCCCCCACCTCATCTACCTCAGCCAGGGACCATACTCCCTCTCTCCTCCATATGAGGCACATCACCTCACACACAATATTACCCTTACCTCAGAATTACTTTATATTTTCCTCGTCAGAATATCTTACTCCGCCTTGTCTTCCTCCCACAACCTTGTTGTCTTCGATACAATTCTGTCTTCGTCTGTTTAGACTTAAGAATATAGGATCCTATTTCCTATCCTATTACAAAAGAAGATTTCGTCATAGAAGATAATATCGTATTTCCTATCCCATTATAACAGAAGACCTCGCCATAGAACACAGCCTTTTGTTCTGACTTCCTCCACACATACCACATATCCTTCCTTCCTCCCCTATCACGCTAACCTCCCCTCCCTTCCCTCCCCTTTCCTCCCCAGCCTTCACGTTCCCCACCTGGCCAGGATGATCAGCTGTCCCCAGCACCTGTTCTCCTCCTGCCTCACTATTGTCGTCGGTGTGTTGACGTTGTTGGTCGTAGCGCGAGGCCAAGTCGCTCGGTATCCCCCGTTGGTCCCGCCACCACACCACACCACCACCACCTTAACGCTCTGCCGCTGCTGTTGTCACCATTGCTTCCCTTCTCCTGTTGCTTTTATGGCTCTTGTCAGTATTTCTGTTGGTGTCGTGGCTGTCGCTACTATGGCCGTAACCGACAGGAAACGTGGGCGTCGTAGGAAATTTACAGCCAGAGGAGGTTGTCGGGAAGAGCACGTCTATTCTAGAACAGACGTTTCGAGTAATTACTCATCACGTCATCCGTGTTCGCTAATATCGTAGAATCATGCATGAAGTAGCTATCCATGGGTGTGTGTGGGTGTGTGTAGTGTGTGGGTGTGTAACGGGTGAGTAGAAGGATGGAGGGGCGAAACATAAGACTATGCAAGGAACAATTTACTAACTGAGGAAACTCATGTATTGCAACGTTATAGAATGCAGTGTTCCGTCCCTAGTCTTGTTTCATCGCTCTGACCTTCCAATACATATATCTATCTATCTATCTATCTATCTATCTATATGTATATATATATATATATATATATATATATATATATATATATATATTTTTTTTTTTTTTTTTTCTGCTTTGTCGCTGTCTCCCGCGTTTGCGAGGTAGCGCAAGGAAACAGACGAAAGAAATGGCCCAAAACACCCCCATACACATGTATATACATACGTCCACACACGCAAATATACGTACCTACACAGCTTTCCATGGTTTACCCCAGACGCTTCACATCCCTTGATTCAATCCACTGACAGCACGTCAACCCCGGTATACCACATCGCTCCAATTCACTCTATTCCTTGCCCTCCTTTCACCCTCCTGCATGTTCAATCCCCGATCACACAAAATCTTTTTCACTCCATCTTTCCACCTCCAATTTGGTCTCCCTCTTCTCCTCGTTCCCTCCACCTCCGACATATATATCCTCTTGGTCAATCTTTCCTCACTCATTCTCTCCATGTGCCCAAACCATTTCAAAACACCCTCTCTCAACCACGCTCTTTTTATTTCCACACATCTCTCTTACCCTTACGTTACTTACTCGATCAAACCACCTCACACCACACATTGTCCTCAAACATCTCATTTCCAGCACATCCATCCTCCTGCGCGCAACTCTATCCATAGCCCACGCCTCGCAACCATACAACATTGTTGGAACCACTATTCCTTCAAACATACCCATTTTTGCTTTCCGAGATAATGTTCTCGACTTCCACACATTCTTCAAGGCCCCCAGAATTTTCGCCCCCTCCCCCACCCTATGATCCACTTCCGCTTCCATGGTTCCATCCGCTGCCAGATCCACTCCCAGATATCTAAAACACTTCACTTCCTCCAGTTTTTCTCCATTCAAACTCACCTCCCAATTGACTTGACCCTCAACCCTACTGTACCTAATAACCTTGCTCTTATTCACATTTACTCTTAACTTTCTTCTTTCACACACTTTACCAAACTCAGTCACCAGCTTCTGCAGTTTCTCACATGAATCAACCACCAGCTCTGTATCATCAGCGAACAACAACTGACTCACTTCCCAAGCTCTCTCATCCCCAACAGACTTCATACTTGCCCCTCTTTCCAAAACTCTTGCATTCACCTCCCTAACAACCCCATCCATAAACAAATTAAACAACCATGGAGACATCACACACCCCTGCCGCAAACCTACATTCACTGAGAACCAATCACTTTCCTCTCTTCCTACACGTACACATGCCTTACATCCTCGATAAAAACTTTTCACTGCTTCTAACAACTTGCCTCCCACACCATATATTCTTAATACCTTCCACAGAGCATCTCTATCAACTCTATCATATGCCTTCTCCAGATCCATAAATGCTACATACAAATCCCTTTGCTTTTCTAAGTATTTCTCACATACATTCTTCAAAACAAACACCTGATCCACACATCCTCTACCACTTCTGAAACCACACTGCTCTTCCCCAATCTGAAGCTCTGTACATGCCTTCACCCTCTCAATCAATACCCTCCCATATAATTTACCAGGAATACTCAACAAACTTATACCTCTGTAATTTGAGCACTCACTCTTATCCCCTTTGCCTTTGTACAATGGCACTATGCACGCATTCCGCCAATCCTCAGGCACCTCACCATGAGTCATACATACATTAAATAACCTTACCAACCAGTCAACAATACAGTCACCCCCTTTTTTAATAAATTCCACTGCAATTTATATATATATATATATATATATATATATATATATATATATATATATATATATATATATATGTGTGTGTGTGTGCTGAGAGGTGCAACTGGAGGGATGTCTGATCATTATCTTGTGGAGGCGAAGGTGAAGATTTGTAGAGGTTTTCAGAAAAGAAGAGAGCATGTTGGAGTGAAGAGAGTGGTGAGAGTAAGTGAGCTTGGGAATGAGACTTGTGTGAGGAAGTCCAGGAGAGACTGAGTACAGAATGGAAAAAAGTGAAAACAATGGACGTAAGGGGACTGGGGGAGGAATGGGATGCATTTAGAGAAGCATTGATAGCTTGTGCAAAAGATGCTTGTGGCATGAGAAGCGTGGGAGGTGGGCAGATTAGAAAGGGTAGTGAGTGGTGGGATGAAGAAGTAAGATTATTAGTGAAAGAGAAGAGAGAGGCATTTGGACGATTTTTGCAGAGAAATAATGCAAATGAGTGGGAGATGTATGAAAAAAAGAGGCAGGAGGTCAAGAGAAAGGTGCAAGAGGCGAAAAGGAGGGCAAATGAGAGTTGGGGTGAGAGTATCGTTAAATTTTAGGGAGAATAAAAAGATGTTTTGGAAGGAGGTAAATAGAGTGCGTGAGACAAGGGAACAAATGGGAACATCAGCGAAGGGGGCAAATGGGAACATCAGCGAAGGGGGCAAATGGGAGGTGATAACAAGTAGTGGCGATGTGAGATGGAGATGGAGTGAGTATTTTGAAGGTTTGTTGAATGTGTTTGATGATAGAGTGGCAGATATAGGGTGTTTTGGTCGAGGTGGTGTGCAAAGTAAGAGGGTTAGGGAAAATGATTTAGTAAACAGAGAAGAGGTACTAAAAGCTTCGCGGAAGATGAAAACCTGCAAGACAGCGGGTTTGGATGGTATTGCAGTGGAATTTATTAGAAAAGGGGGTGACTGTATTATTGGCTGGTTGGTAAGGTTATTTAATGTATGTGTGACTCATGGTGAGGTGCCTGCGGATTGGCGGAATGATTTTCATAGTGCCATTGTACAAAGGCAAAAGGGATAAGAGTGAGTGCTCAAATTACAGAACGGGAGAGCAGTGTGGTTTCAGAAGTGGTAGAGGATGTGTGGATCAGGTGTTTGCTTTGAAAAATGTTTGCGAGAAATACTTAAAAAAGCAAATGGATTTGTATGTAGCATTTATGGATCTGGAGAGGGCATATGATAGAGTTGATAGCGATGCTCTGTGGAAGGTATTAAGAATATATGGTGTGGGAGGTAAGTTGTTAGAAGCAGTGAAAAGTTTTTATCGAGGATATAAGGCATATGTACGTGTAGGAAGAGAGGAAAGTGATTAGTTCTCAGTAAATGTTGGCTTGCGGCAGTGGTGTGTGATGTCTCCATGATTGTTTAATTTGTTAATGGATGGGGTTGCTAGGGAGGTGAATGCAAGAGTTTTGGAGAGAGGGGCAAGTATGCAGTTTGTTGTGGATGAGAGAGCTTGGGAAGTGAGTCAGTTGTTGTTCGCTGATGATACAGCGCTGGTGGCTGATTCGTGTGAGAAACTGCAGAAGCTGGTGACTGAGTTCGATAAAGTGTGTGAAAGAGGAAAGCCGAGAGTAAATGTGAATAAGAGCAAGGTTATTAGGTACAGTGCGGTTGAGGGACAAGTTAATTGGAAGGTAAGTTCGAATGGAGAAAACCTGGAGGAAGTGAAGTGTTTTTGATATCTGGGAGTGGATTTGGCAGCGGATGGAACCATGGAAGTGGAAGTGAATTATAGAGTGGGGGGAGGGGGCGAAAGTTCTGGGAGCGTTGAAAAATGTGTGGAAGTCGAGAACATTATCTTGGAAAGCAAAAATGGGTATGTTTGAAGGAATAGTGGTTCCAACAATGTTCTATGGTTGCGAGGCGTGGGCTATAGAAAGAGTTGTGCGGAGGAGGGTGGATGTGCTGGAAATGAGATGTTTGAGGACAATATGTGGCGTGAGGTGGTTTGATCGAGTAAGTAATGAAAGGGTAAGAGAGATGTTTGGTAATAAAAAGATTGTGGTTGAGAGAGCAGAAGAGGGTGTTTTGAAATGGTTTGGTCACATGGAGAGAATGAGTGAGGAAAGATTGACCAAGAGGATATATGTGTCAGAGGTGGAGGGAACGAGTAGTAGGAGACCATATTGGAGATGGAAAGATGGAGTGAAAAAGATTTTGAGTGATCGGGGCCTGAACATGCAGGAGGGTGAAAGGCGTGCAAGGAATAGAGTGAATTGGTATACCGGGGTCGACGTGCTGTCAATGGATTGAACCAGGGCATGTGAAGCGTCTGGGGTAAAGCATGGTAAGTTTTGTGGGGCCTGGATGTGGAAAGGAGCTGTGGTTTCGGTGCATTATACATGACAGCTAGAGACTGAGTGTGAACGAATGTGGCCTTTGTTGTCTTTTCCTAGCGCTACCTCGCGCACAAGCGAGGGGAGGGGATTTCATTTCATGTGTGGCGGGGTGGCGACGGGAATGAATAAGGGCAGACAATATGAATTATGTACATGTGTATATATGTATATGTCTGTGTGTGTATATGTATATATGTATACGTTGAGATGTATAGGTACGTATATGTGCGTGTGTGGACGTGTATGTATACACATGTGTATGTGGGTGGGTTGGGTCATTCTTTCGTCTGCTTCCTTGCGCTACCTCGCTAACGCGGGAGACAGCGACAAAGTATAATAGATAGATAAATATATACATAATGTGTGTGTGTGTGTGTGTGTGTGTAATTTATGTGTTTGTGTGTGTGTGTGTGTGTGTGTGTGTGTGTGTGTGTGTGTGTGTGCAGGTAAATGAGTGTTTTAGTATAATCACAGCATCAGGGTTGAATACAGATAAAGTGAACCAGAATATGATGTACCAGCCGCCACTGGACGGATCAGGCAGATGATTTACGAAACAGGTGAAGGGATTAGGGCACAGGTCACCCTCGATGACCTCACCTCTCTCAAGTTAGGAGGAACTCAGGTGAGGTCGTCGAAGGTGGCTGGGTTATAATATTCTACTACAGTCCCAACGCTTTAATCATACGAAAGCGCTTGAGACTTCGTATTTCCCATTTTCTTTTGATTTTACCTGCATGTTATGTACTTGTGTACTGTGTACGCACACACACACACACATATATATATATATATATATATATATATATATATATATATATATATATATATATATATATATATCTTCTTTCTTTCTTTTAAACTATTCGCCATTTCCCGCGTTAGCGAGGTAGCGTTAAGAACAGAGAACTGGGCCTTCTTTGGAATATCCTCACCTGGCCCCCTCTGTTCCTTCTTTTGGAAAATTAAAAAAAAAACGAGAGGGGAGGATTTCCAGCCCCCCGCTCCCTCCCCTTTTAGTCGCCTTCTACAACACGCAGGGAATACGAGGGAAGTATTCTTAATCCCTTATCCCCAGGGATAATATATATATGTATATATATATATATATATATATATATATATATATATATATATATATATATATACATTTTCTTTTTTTTTTTTTTTTTTTTTTTTTTTTTTTTAATTTTCCAAAAGAAGGAACAGAGAAGGGGGCCGGGTGAGGATGTTTCCTCAGAGGCCCAGTCCTCTGTTCTTAACGCTACCTCGCTGAGGCGAGAAATGGCGAATAGTATGAAAAGAAAAATATATATATATATATATATATATATATATATATACAGAGAGAGAGAGAGCAAATGAAATATATCTTTCCAGATAACGAGGTACTGGTTGAAGTCTTTTGCCAGTGTGAGGACAGGCTGCATAGTCTGTCTTAATAACGAAAACGGATGAGGGTAAACGATATCTCGCCCAAGTATTTCAGTGTCCGAGGCTGCTAGATAGTAATAGTTCAAGGCAAAACCCTCTGTTTCCATATTCGCACACTTCGTACAGTATCCTGATACGAAGCTAAGGACATGAGTCTTGTCCATCCATATTCGTAGACTTCGTACTTCGTATGTCGAGTCTTAAGTCTGAAAATCATATCTGTTGATTATGAGAGCATGGCTCTCTTGGGTATTCTCTGACTGCAGATAGCATTGGTTGGAATCAATCGTCTCTGCTGAGGAAGAGATCGGCTCCTCTTCCTCCTCTGTTCATCGGCGCGAATGGGAAAAGAAATATCACTCGCGGTCGGTCTTTCGAATGTACACAGCATTACAGCAGATGCTGCCGCCGCTGTTGCTGTTAGGTAGAGCCAAACTGACAGCTGAGGGGAGAAGAGAGAGAGAGAGAGAGAGAGAGAGAGAGAGAGAGAGAGAGAGAGAGAGACGGAAATCCTACTTTTCATACCGAAGGCGCTATTGGCGCTATTGTCTTAACTTCGTCGCTGCAATTAGCTACGTTACGTAAGGGTTTTTCATTAACTCTAAAAGATTAGTTTAAGATGATTGTAATAACTTCACGTAGATAATGCCTTATGGTAAGGCGTAATTCTGTCCTTTGTGAAGGATAGTCAATGAGAAACTTGCCGGTGATAGACGCTTTATGATGCAGTGAGATATAGTATTCCCAAGGATAGTTTTAATGTAACTTCCTTATCAATAGAAAGTAATCCTTTGTTACTTCAAAGTTTCTGTTTATGAAAATTGGGATTATCTTTCTATTCTGTGGTAGGGATGGGTTACATTTGTATCCATTGCAATATGGATTTTTTATTTTGAGGTACGTTAATTAAGGTAATAGATTCATCAGTAGTAAATAATCCTTCGATATTTATTTTTGAAAAAGTTTCTACTAATTAAAAGTGATTTTGCTAACGCAAAGTTTTATAACTTGTGGCAAGAACGACTCATATTTCTGTTAAAAAGATGATTCTTTTTTAGGGTGATCTGTCCTCTGTTTGTTAGGGCTGGACTATGATCATTTCTGTCTGCGCTGATGTCAGGGAAATTGAAGTCTTCTCTGTGATTTCCAGCGTCGCAAATGAATTTGGCATGTGAGTGTTCGGCCTTTCACAGAGTCCAAGAACTGCTCACGAAGCTTCAAAAGTTAAGGGACATTTCGGGCCAACTTTCTGCGTTCGATTTGTAACAAACGAAAATATTTGCTATAGGAACCCACAGTAGATTTCCCATAATGATAAATGTATATATATATATATATATATATATATATATATATATATATATATATATATATATATATATATATATATATATATAAATAAATTTATATATATATATATAAATTTGGAGATTTTATTTATATGACACTGACGAGATGTTTAGCAAGCACCCGAAAGGCGTGTACTGTAGTGAAAGCAAGACACTCTCTCTCTCTCTCTCTCTCTCTCTCTCTCTCTCTCTCTCTCTCTCTCTCTCTCTCTCTCTCTCTCTCTCTCTCTCGTGACCAGGTGAGGCTTGACCAGTGTGTGTGTGTGTCTCCTGATTCTCTGCCGGCTCAGCCCTGGCCAGCTGACATGAGATATTTACTTTTAACTTCGCGATTTATGCCGACCCCGAGAAATCTTGGCGTGCAGGTGGGGTTCATTAACGTGGGAGGAGAGGGCGTGTGTGTGTGTGTGTGTGTGTGTGTGTGTGTGTGTGTGTGTGTGTGTGTGCGTGTATGTCATGCAGGTATTGGAGTGGTGGACGTTAAGGTTGCTGATGGGGTGGCTGCCGACCGTATTTCGGACGTGGGTGTCGCTGCCGTGGGTTCTGTAAGAGCATTGGATTCTGCATACGTTTGGATTCTGAGAATATGTGGGTGGGCGGGGGGCCCAGTGGGTGTGGATGCTGTGGGCACGTAAGTTGTGGGTATTGCTAACGTGAGATTTGCGAGTGTGGCTGATCTGGATATGGGAAATGGGAGTATCAATGATGGAAGTGTGGGCACTTATGTGGTGGATGCGTGTATGTGACAGGCATGGGTTTATAGGGTGTAAATGCTGTGGGTGGAAATAGGCGAAGGCATAAATTTAAAGACAGAAGCAAAATTTGTATAGCGTATGTTCAAGATGGGTTCTTGTACTGAGGCAGATGTCTTCAGGGCCAGCTTTAACAGGATGACCTCATCCGACAACAGTAGCTGCACTTGTAACAGAGCTGTGGATTTAACAACGGTGTAAGAGCAACAGCTACAACGACAGCAACAGAGAAAACAGAAGCCGACGTAGTAACAGCAACAGTCTCCAGTGGTTACGGCAGCAGTAACAGTAGCAGACTCAGGAGGAGCTATCGTCACCAGTAACATAAACGCAACATACATGACAAGAGCAGCAATAAGTACAGCAGCTTACTGTAAGTGACACAGCTCAGCGTTAACAGCAGTACTGGCAAGGTCTCTGGTGTCAGAGTGAAACAACAAGACACACACACACACACACACACACACACACACACACACACACACACACACACACAGCTGTGACAGCCTTAGGGATAGGAACACCTCCAGCACTGGGGATAACAGAGAAGACACAAACAAGAAGTCTCGCCACATACCATGGTTCCCTCGACGTCATAGCTCGTGACAGACAGGCAGAACCTGGTCCTTTCAGGCGTATTTTTTCTTTTTTTTTTCCTCAACCTACTCCTATGGCTAATCTTAGCCGCCGGCACCTCCAGCTTGATACAAGCCATCTCACGCCTAATACACAGATCAACGTCGGGGTTATAGGGAGGGTAAAACCCCACAGCGACTTATGAGTGTTGGCAACAATTATAAGATTACAAGTTGGTGGCGGCGGCAGATCTTCTGTCTCGCCTGCTGCCGGAGGCTTGGCACAGCACCTGAAGGGGGAGACACGGGTGGAGTGAGTCTCGGATCCTCCAAACATCTTATAAAAGAAACCTGCGACTTCCTTATAAACTGGTGCAGCTATGATAACGCGTGTTGCCATCGAACATGATATTGTAGAAGATCAGTATGGAAAAATAACATGAGTCTAAGAAAGCTACTCCTTCGGTGCGCCACGAAATCTAGTCTACAGGACCCCAAGTGGTTCGCCTGCCTCCTTTGAAAATATCCCCCCGTTTTTTGTGGCTCCTTTCAGTATATGTCTCTCCGTTTTTCTTTACATATACCTCGCTTTTCTGCTTATCTGATGCTGTATACTTCAAGTTTACGTAAGATCCCGTTTATAGCTTCTGGCTCGAGGTGTGTGTATATTTGTATACGATTCTCCATCTGGTTTTCTAATAACATGAGAATAGAAATGAGTGTTCGGTTGGGGTGATCATTTCCCTGTTATAGAAAAATTTCGCCAAGGTTTCGATCCTGAAAGGATAAGATATCTGCTGCCTTTAGCGCGATCGCTGAACGTTACTGTAATTTAGGAATATAGTGAATGACAAGCCAAGTGTTTAGTGGATTAATGACGCTTGGTCATAAACTTTCTCGTGTATGCATGGTATGTTATATGGTAGTACGCGTTCATATGTACTATATACTTTGTGCAGTTAGGCCGAAGGGTATTCAATTACAAAGTACTAGAATAGTCATTTCCCTTTTAAGGGCGATCATAGCCTAACAGTAGTGCTCCCGCCTCCCACACAGGGGTCCCGGGTTCGATTCTGGCTGTTGGATGTTTGTATGTTCTATGGTAGTGCGCGTTCACGCACACAAACACACACACACACATATATATATATATATATATATATATATATATATATATATATATATATATATATATATATATATATATCAGCGAACAACAACTGACTCACTTCCCAAGCTCTCTTATCCCCAACAGACTTCATACTTGCCCCTCTTTCCAAAACTCTTGCATTTACCTCCCTAACAACTCCATCCATAAACAAATTAAACAACCATGGAGACATCACACACCCCTGCCGCAAACCTACATTCACTGAGAACCAATCACTTTCCTCTCTTCCTACACGTACACATGCCTTACATCCCCGATAAAAACTTTTCACTGCTTCTAACAACTTGCCTCCCACACCATATATTCTTAATACCTTCCACAGAGCATCTCTATCAACTCTATCATATGCCTTCCCCAGATCCATAAATGCTACATACAAATCCATTTGCTTTTCTAAGTATTTCTCACATACATTCTTCAAAGCAAACACTTGATCCACACATCCTCTACCACTTCTGAAACCACACTGCTCTTCCCCAATCTGATGCTCTGTACATGCCTTCACCCTCTCAATCAATACCCTCCCATATAATTTACCAGGAATACTCAACAAACTTATACCTCTGTAATTTGAGCACTCACTCTTATCCCCTTTGCCTTTGTACAATGGCACTATGCACGCATTCCGCCAATCCTCAGGCACCTCACCATGAGTCATACATACATTAGATAACCTTACCAACCAGTCAACAATACAGTCAGCTGGTGGCTGATTCATGTGAGAAACTGCAGAAGCTGGTGACTGAGTTTGGTAAAGTGTGTGAAAGAAGAAATTTAAGAGTAAATGTGAATAAGAGCAAGGTTATTAGGTACAGTAGGGTTGAGGGTCAAGTCAACTGGGAGATGAGTTTGAATGGAGAAAAACTGGAGGAAGTGAAGTGTTTTAGATATCTGGGAGTGGATCTGGCAGCGGATGGAACCATGGAAGCGGAAGTGGATCATAGGGTGGGGGAGGGGGCGAAAATTCTGGGAGCCTTGAAGAATGTGTGGAAGTCGAGAACATTATCTCGGAAAGCAAAAATGGGTATGTTTGAAGGAATAGTGGTTCCAACAATGTTGTATGGTTGCGAGGCGTGGGCTATGGATAGAGTTGTGCGCAGGAGCATGGATGTGCTGGAAATGAGATGTTTGAGGACAATGTGTGGTGTGAGGTGGTTTGATCGAGTAAGTAACGTAAGGGTAAGAGAGATGTGTGGAAATAAAAAGAGCGTGGTTGAGAGAGCAGAAGAGGGTGTTTTGAAATGGTTTGGGCACATGGAGAGAATGAGTGAGGAAAGATTGACCAAGAGGATATATGTGTCGGAGGTGGAGGGAACGAGGAGAAGAGGGAGACCAAATTGGAGGTGGAAAGATGGAGTGAAAAAGATTTTGTGTGATCGGGGCCTGAACATGCAGGAGGGTGAAAGGAGGGCAAGGAATAGAGTGAATTGGAGCGATGTGGTATACCGGGGTTGACGCGCTGTCAGTGGATTGAATCAAGGCATGTGAAGCGTCTGGGGTAAACCATGGAAAGCTGTGTAGGTATGTATATTTGCGTGTGTGGACGTATGTATATACATGTGTATGGGGGTGGGTTGGGCCATTTCTTTCGTCTGTTTCCTTGTGCTACCTCGCAAACGCGGGAGACAGCGACAAAGCAAAAAAAAAAAAAAAAATATATATATATATATATATATATGGAGATGATAGAGATGCTCTGTGGAAGGTATTAAGAATATATGGTGTGGGAGGCAGGTTGTTAGAAGCAGTGAAAAGTTTTTATCGAGGATGTAAGGCATGTGTACGTGTAGGAAGAGAGGAAAGTGATTGGTTCTCAGTGAATGTTGGTTTGCGGCAGGGGTGTGTGATGTCTCCATGGTTGTTTAATTTGTTTATGGATGGGGTTGTTAGGGAGGTAAATGCAAGAGTCTTGGAAAGAGGGGCAAGTATGAAGTCTGTTGGGGATGAGAGAGCTTGGGAAGTGAGTCAGTTGTTGTTCGCTGATGATACAGCGCTGGTGGCGGATTCATGTGAGAAACTGCAGAAGCTGGTGACGGAGTTTGGTAAAGTGTGTGGAAGAAGAAAGTTAAGAGTAAATGTGAATAAGAGCAAGGTTATTAGGTACAGTAGGGTTGAGGGTCAAGTCAATTGGGAGGTGAGTTTGAATGGAGAAAAACTGGAGGAAGTGAAGTGTTTTAGATATCTGGGAGTGGATCTGTCAGCGGATGGAACCATGGAAGCGGAAGTGGATCATAGGGTGGGGGAGGGGGCGAAAATTTTGGGAGCCTTGAAAAATGTGTGGAAGTCGAGAACATTATCCCGGAAAGCAAAAATGGGTATGTTTGAAGGAATAGTAGTTCCAACAATGTTGTATGGTTGCGAGGCGTGGGCTATGGATAGAGTTGTGCGCAGGAGGATGGATGTGCTGGAAATGAGATGTTTGAGGACAATGTGTGGTGTGAGGTGGTTTGATCGAGTAAGTAACGTAAGGGTAAGAGAGATGTGTGGAAATAAAAAGAGCGTGGTTGAGAGAGCAGAAGAGGGTGTTTTGAGATGGTTTGGGCACATGGAGAGAATGAGTGAGGAAAGATTGACCAAGAGGATATATGTGTCGCAGGTGGAGGGAACGAGGAGAAGAGGGAGACCAAATTGGAGGTGGAAAGATGGAGTGAAAAGGATTTTGTGTGATCGGGGCCTGAACATGCAGGAGGGTGAGGGGAGGGCAAGGAATGGAGTGAATTGGAGCGATGTGGTATACAGGGGTTGACGTGCTGTCAGTGGATTGAATCAGGGCATGTGAAGCGTCCGGGGTAAACCATGGAAAGCTGTGTAGGTATGTATATTTGCGTGTGTGGACGTGTGTATATACATGTGTATGGGGGTGGGTTGGGCCATTTCTTTCGTCTGTTTCCTTGCGCTACCTCGCAAACGCGGGAGACAGCGACAAAGTATAAAAAAAAAAAAAAAAAAAAAAAAAAAAAATATATATATATATATATATATATATATATATATATATATATATATATATATATATATATATATATACTAACATACATATAGAACCCTTTTCTTTTTCACGGCTACCATTTGCCAGTAACTACATACAGTGAGACAGACCCGTATGGAGATGACGCCAGTTTACCCCTAAATCTCTCTTATTGTCTAGCTGAGCACAGATGTAACGCTCTCCCTTCATCCTAACAGCCTCAGTGAATACGAAATTCTCTTCAGTCTTTGATCTGACGTCCATGGCACATACGGCCAAACTCCAACGTTATAAACTGAAAATATAAGTCATTTCATTTATGCAAATGAATGCATTATTGAAGCTGAATTTCACCCCTGCTCTCGTCTTCAGCAACTCCAATTAAACCATCCAGACCACATCATTAGAGTAACGTTAAACCTCGCTTTCTCCCATATGGCAACATATACTTGAATCCATCGACAAATTGTGGAAATCTAAATGCTATGATCTCTCTCTCTCTCTCTCTCTCTCTCTCTCTCTCTCTCTCTCTCTCTCTCTCTCTCTCTTTCTCTCTCTCTCTCTCTCTCTCTCTCTCTCTCCTCTCTCTCTCTCTCTCTCTCTCTCTCTCTCTCTCTCTCTCTCTCTCTCTCTCTCTCTCTCTTTCTCTCTCTCTCTCTCTCTCTCTCTCTCTCTCTCTCTCTCTCTCTCTCTCTCTCTCTCTCTCTCTCTCTCTCTCCTTGTCATGTTCAGATCCTCGACGTTGTTCACGTTTTTCGCTAAGGCTTTGCATCGCCCCCCAGCGTGAGAAATCATGAATGCACTATTCAACCTCAGACTGCACACACACATACACCCACCCACCCACACACACACACACACACACGTACACACACACACACACACACACACACACACACACGTACACACACACACACACACACACACACACACACAATTATATTTCGTCTCTCACTGTCGTCCTTGAGTGTCCCTTCTTATTAATTATGCCGTTGCTCTGACAGACATTGTAGTCATGAGGAGATTTCCCCCTCCCTCCCCACTCAATCCCCGACCACTGCCTCAGAATTCTTTTGAGACTCTGACACTCTCTACATTCACTCCTCTCGTCATGCGTAACCTGTTCAAAAGGCCGCGTGCATGAACTTTCTAACATTCTCTCTCTCTCTCTCTCTCTCTCTCTCTCTCTCTCTCTCTCTCTCTCTCTCTCTCTCTCTCTCTCTCTCTCTCTGGTCTGCCATGCGCGTTACTCCCTCCCCACCACAACACTTTATCCCACTCACTCCTTCAAAATATTACTTAACAGATTTTCATTTAATTCCCAGATTCCAGATGTAGAACATATTAGCCTGCAGTCATCCCCCTCTCCTTTTTGTCGCTCATGTTCCTCCCTCTACCGTCAGTTGTCAAGCATAAAAGACGTGAACTGTCACTCGTCCCTTAGAATGTGCTTGCCTGTGTACCACACCACCACAACAGCACATGTTGCCCCAGTATCTACCACTGTTTCCTGTAGGTGAGCAGTAGACGTCGTGGGAAGCGCCTCGCCTCTCACAGCGAGAGTGACAGGAGGGTCATGTGAGGAGAACCATCTGCCACACACACACACACACATACACACACACACACACACACACACACACACGCCACGTTTTTATTTAGAACAGAACCAACGGCAGTCATGTGACCAGGTTGACGCTGCCACACTCTCCTGCCACCACCTCTACCATCACCAGTGGTGGCAGTCATGTGACCAGGTTGATGCTACCACACTCTCCTGCCACCACTTACAACCGCCACCTCTACACTCCCACAGCCTTTCTCATACCTCCCCTCCTCTCATACCCCTCCTCCAGCCTCCCCAGGATCCCCCCACCACCTCCCATGCCCAACACTCCCAGGCTTCCAAGCCTCATGCATCTACCAGCAGCTACCCTTCGTCCAGTGAGGGATCGGCGAGCGATTTACCCACGTGCAAGTTTTATAGCCCTAGCTTCATGTACGAGAGTGGGTACTCTCTATACCCCTCAGGGGATCGAGGATTTGAAGGTCTTGGAAAATGTTGAAAACTGTCAGTATTTTCAGCTCTCCACATAACTGGTTTATGAAGCGTATAACTTCATTTATGATCTGTTATCTTGACTGTGAAAGGACGCACCTCGTCCGTTACTCCTTCCATGGAAGCGGAAGTGGATCATAGGGTGGGGGAGGGGGCGAAAATCCTGGGAGCCTTGAAGAATGTGTGGAAGTCGAGAACATTATCTCGGAAAGCAAAAATGGGTATGTTTGAAGGAATAGTGGTTCCAACAATGTTGTATGGTTGCGAGGCGTGGGCTATGGATAGAGTGGTGCGCAGGAGGATGGATGTGCTGGAAATGAGATGTTTGAGGACAATGTGTGGTGTGAGGTGGTTTGATCGAGTGAGTAACGTAAGGGTAAGAGAGATGTGTGGAAATAAAAAGAGCGTGGTTGAGAGAGCAGAAGAGGGTGTTTTGAAGTGGTTTGGGCACATGGAGAGGATGAGTGAGGAAAGATTGACCAAGAGGATATATGTGTCGGAGGTGGAGGGAACAAGGAGAAGAGGGAGACCAAA
>NC_092247.1:11316185-11328685 GCF_036320965.1 Panulirus ornatus | reverse complement strand
ATATATATATATGTATATATATATATATATATATATATATATATATATATATATAGAGAGAGAGAGAGAGAGAGAGAGAGAGAGAGAGAGAGAGAAGGTACTAAGAATATATGGTGTGGGAGGAAAGTTGTTAGAAGCAGTGAAAAGTTTTTATCGAGGATGTAAGGCATGTGTACGTGTAGGAAGAGAGGAAAGTGATTGGTTCTCAGTGAATGTAGGTTTGCGGCAGGGGTGTGTGATGTCTCCATGGTTGTTTAATTTTTTTATGGATGGGGTTGTTAGGGAGGTAAATGCAAGAGTTTTGGAAAGAGGGGCAAGTATGAAGTCTGTTGGGGATGAGAGAGCTTGGGAAGTGAGTCAGTTGTTGTTCGCTGATGATACAGCGCTGGTGGCTGATTCATGTGAGAAACTGCAGAAGCTGGTGACTGAGTTTGGTAAAGTGTGTGGAAGAAGAAAGTTAAGACTAAATGTGAATAAGAGCAAGGTTATTAGGTACAGTAGGGTTGAGGGTCAAGTCAATTGGGAGGTGAGTTTGAATGGAGAAAAACTGGAGGAAGTGAAGTGTTTTAGATATCTGGGAGTGGATCTGGCAGCGGATGGAACCATGGAAGCGGAAGTGGATCATAGGGTGGGGGAGGGGGCGAAAATTCTGGGGGCCTTGAAGAATGTGTGGAAGTCGAGAACATTATCTCGGAAAGCAAAAATGGGTATGTTTGAAGGAATAGTGGTTCCAACAATGTTGTATGGTTGCGAGGCGTGGGCTATGGATAGAGTTGTGCGCAGGAGGATGGATGTGCTGGAAATGAGATGTTTGAGGACAATGTGTGGTGTGAGGTGGTTTGATCGAGTGAGTAACATAAGGGTAAGAGAGATGTGTGGAAATAAAAAGAGCGTGGTTGAGAGAGCAGAAGAGGGTGTTTTGAAATGGTTTGGGCACATGGAGAGAATGAGTGAGGAAAGATTGACCAAGAGGATATATGTGTCGGAGGTGGAGGGAACGAGGAGAAGAGGGAGACCAAATTGGAGGTGGAAAGATGGAGTGAAAAAGATTTTGTGTGATCGGGGCCTGAACATGCAGGAGGGTGAAAGGAGGGCAAGGAATAGAGTGAATTGGATCGATGTGGTATACCGGGGTTGACGTGCTGTCAGTGGATTGAATCAGGTCATGTGAAGCGTCTGGGGTAAACCATGGAAAGCTGTGTAGGTATGTATATTTGCGTGTTTGGACGTATGTATATACATGTGTATGGGGGGGGTTGGGCCATTTCTTTCGTCTGTTTCCTTGCGCTACCTCGCAAACGCGGGAGACAGCGACAAAGTATAATGATAATAATAAAAAAATAGAGAGAGAGAGAGAGAGAGAGAGGAGAGAGAGAGAGAGAGAGAGCATACATCGAATAAAATCGTAGAGAGAAGGAATTGCTATTTACTGACCGGCACAGCTTAATAACCCGACTCAATCTGAGGGTCGCTCACTCCTCCATCAGTCACCCTCACAGTTCCTCAAGGCTCACGGCAGGTGAAGCACGGGCCTGCGCTGTGCCGGGACTGATTTACAAGTGTCGGGTTTATCACTTCAGTTTATGGACGTTCATTTTTGTCGGATGAGAAGTTTAAGAGGCGATTTACACCGCTTATATTATCAATACTGTGAGTGATGCCAGGATGCTAACAGGGGGGTGAATTTAAAAGCAGTCTTAACCCAGAATTAGTATATGCAAATGTGGATTGTACAGTGGATTGGTTGATGTGGACTGTAGAGTAGTTCGTCGGTTTTGGATTGTCCGTGTGGATTGTTCTGTGGATTGTATGTTGAGGACTGTAGAGTGGATGGGTCTGTTTTGGCTTGTCCATGTTGATTGAACAGTTGATTGTCTGTCGTAGACTGTAGAGTGGGTGGTCTGTTTTGGATTACCCATGTGGATTGAACAGTTGATTGTCTGTTGTGGACTGTAGAGTGGGTGGTCTGTTTTGGATTGTCCATGTGGATCGAACTGTTGATTGTCTGTTGTGGACTCTTAAGAGTGGATTGTCTGTTTTGAATTGCCCATGTTGACTGTAGTGTGGATTCTGTATTGGACTGTCCATGTGGGTTGTAGAGTGGAATTATCAGTCTGGCACATCCAGAAGACCAGTTATTCATCACCTGCAGTATTGCTTCACAGTATCGCTATTTCTCATGACATTACACTGATGCCTTCGTTGTACTTGTTAAAGGCCTTTCAATGAGCTTATGTGTCCTAATATTTGTTTCGCATTCGGTATTTTGCATATAATTTCCACTTTTGATTCACAGATTCATTGATTCGTTTACCATTGTTCCAATTTTCATTATTTGTTTCTTTTTTTCTCTCTCTCCCTCTCTGGCTACTATGATTGGTGTGTGGGCTCATGCGTGGATTGATTCATGGTTGCTGTGGATTCATGCGTGGATGGTGTTGGTTGATTCATGGTTGCTGTGGGTTCATGCGTGGATGGGGTGGGTTGATTCATGGTTGCTGTGGGCTCTTCGTTGCTAGTTTGGGCTCCTACGTGGTTTGTGTGGGCTCATACCTGGCCGATGTGGGTTCATTTACGATTGATGTAGTGAAAAGTTGCTGGCTTGGGCTCATGTGTGGCTGGTGTGGGCTTATATACCTGGTTGTTGTGGGCTTATATACCTAGCTGGTGTGGGCTTGTATAGTTGGCTGGTATGGGCTTATATTCCTGGCTGGTTTGGGCTTGTATATCTGGCTGGTGTGGGCTTATATACCTGATTGATGTGGGCTTGTATATCTAGCTGGTGTGGGCTTATGTACCTAGCTGGTGTTGGCTTGTATACCTGGTTGACGTGGACTTGTATATCTGGCTGGTGTGGGCTTATATACATGGTTGGTGTTGGCTTGTATACCTGGTTGACGTGGGCTTGTATACCTGGCTGGTGTGGGCTTATATACATGGTTGGTGTTGGCTTGTATACCTGGTTGACGTGGGCTTGTATACCTGGCTGGTGTGGGCTTATGTACCTAGCTGGTGTTGGCTTGTATACCTGGTTGACGTGGACTTGTATATCTGGCTGGTGTAGGCTTATATACATGGTTGGTGTTGGCTTGTATACCTGGTTGACGTGGGCTTGTATACCTGGCTGGTGTGGGCTTATGTACCTAGCTGGTGTTGGCTTGTATACCTGGTTGACGTGGACTTGTATATCTGGCTAGTGTGGGCTTATATACATGGTAGGTGTTGGCTTGTATACCTGGTTGACGTGGGCTTGTATACCTAGCTGGTGTGGGCTTATGTACCTAGCTGGTGTTGGCTTGTATACCTGGTTGACGTGGACTTGTATATCTGGCTAGTGTGGGCTTATATACATGGTTGGTGTTGGCTTGTATACCTGGTTGACGTGGGCTTGTATACCTAGCTGGTGTGGGCTTATGTACCTAGCTGGTTTTGGCTTGTATACCTGGTTGACGTGGACTTGTATATCTGGCTAGTGTGGGCTTATATACATGGTTGATGTTGGCTTGTATACCTGGTTGACGTGGGCTTGTATACCTAGCTGGTGTGGGCTTATGTACCTAGCTGGTGTTGGCTTGTATACCTGGTTGACGTGGGCTTGTATACCTGACTGGTGTGGGCTTATATACCTAGTTGGTGTGGACTGATCGATAGTGCGTCACTTTGCTCCAGAGAAAGGCGGGACGGCGTTATGGATGCTTGTCTTCGTGTCTTGCTCCGATACACTGGTTATTTTTCCCTTCACTTGTAATTTTCGTTTTAAGAATCTAACAAACTTTCTCTGTTATCGCTTTCGTTATCAGTGTTACCTTTACGTTCGTTGCTGATAACGTCGAACCAGTTTTTTGCTTTTTTCTTCTGTAGTGGAGTTTTGAGGAGCTGGGTGGAGACGAGTGAGAGAGATGGTGGAGAAGATTGAAGGTGGTGGTGGAGACGGATGAGGGTGGGGGCTGGAGATGGGTGAGGAAGAGAGAGTGGAAATGGGTAAAGAATGGGTTAGGGGTGATGACGGGTGAGGGTGAGGCTGGGTGGGGTGTTGGAGACGGGTGAGTGTGGTGGTGGTGTGTGTGTATAATTAGCAATTTGACCAGCACGGTGAGGTCATTATAAATTCATGAGACCCCCATCACTTGAACGTTTTCGAATTATCAGACGATTCATTAAACTTGTATATACTGTCAGCTTTCACAAATCCATTCATCCACTTATGTGATACCATAAAAAAGTACATTTTCTTTTGCTTTCCCAACAAATATCTTTGTTTTCTTTGTTATGGTTGTTCTCGTGTTACGTTTTTAGAAGGCTTGTCAAACTGCATTAGAAATAGAAGTGGTGATAAAGTCTTCCCTTGGTCTTCCAGTTTTTCCATGGCAGGTAAATTTATGGCTCCTGTAATGCCACATTGTTACTCGGCTCTCGTATTTCAGTTACCAGATTGATTGCCTTCTTCTAGACCGTCTCTATTAGCTATGTGTTCGTCTTTAAGTGAGGTCACCAGCGTTGAGAAACGCATTTTAGCTTTGGTTTAATACGCGTTGTGGACAGCTTAACATACCCTTGTGCCATAATTCTTGGCACGACCATTTTCGTCGGCTGTTTGCAACAGACCACATTTCTCATACCTCACACAGAGCGCTGATTGATCACTTCACACACACTCATTGACGACACGTCGTACATATTTGTCATTTCTTTCTTTCTCACTCATCCTACTCGTATTCACTATACAATTTTCATGAAAATTGGGCAGTAATTTGACGCAGAAATTAGGAAATGCAAATTGTGATCGTATTTAGTCAAGTGATGTTTTAAATGTTTGCTACCAAGGAGTTTGTCCACTCATTCACAAGGTCGCTGGGATCGTGTTCTAGTGACGGGTTCGGTACAACGTTCACCTTCAAGTGTGTAGTTGCGTATTTATGATTACCTATTTTGTAATTACGTATTTGCACTGTACAAGAATGGAGTTCTACATTCGTGGGGCCCCATCTTTCTAACTTTTGTAAGTGTGTGTGTGTGTGACCCACAGTCGTCAAGGGTGACAGGCAGGACGGCTGCACTTGAAATTTACATAAGAGGGGCAGCAGTACGTCCAGGACATTTACATAAGCCATCACTGTGACCACAGGGAAGAGGGAAAACGGCAAAGGAATCATTAATTCATCCACTTAGATGATCGCCGGGCTGGCCTTACTTAACAGTACTTAACAGTACTAATTTCCTTTTTTTTTTTTGACCATCACTTATTTCAGTAAGTCGTTCACTGCGTCAAGGAAATAAGTCTGAGTTACTTCATAAGGCACCAGCCTTGTTCGTGAAAATTGTAGGGTATACAGGAACCTGTTACCAGCTGGGGTGGAACCAGGCCATGTCTAATGTGCTTTTGTCGTGTGAGTCGCACAGATGGGCCCTTCCCCACCTCCCTCCACACACACACACACACACACACACACACACACACACACACACGTACACACACATAACCGCCCCGTGACAGCAGGGGACAATGCATCTATATGATGATATTATTACAGCAAGACTCAGGTGTCACGAAGGTTCCGTGAAACAATAATCCACAAGCAGGAAGAACCAGGCACGAGGGCCAGGCAAAGGTCCGAAAGGAGAGCAAAAAAATGTCATGATATTGTTGCGAGGTCGGAACGTAGACGATAGATGGGTCTGACCAACCGACTTATCTATCAGAGCTTTGTCGACACATGTTTTACTCCATGTATGTCATTTCTTTGGCAAATTTTTTATTTTTCTTTCTCCCTCTAAAAATCTAATGAATTTTGTACACCATGCTGGATATGTGAGAGGCTTTGGTAATATATATATATATATATCCCTGGGGATAGGGGAGAAAGAATACTTCCCACGTATTCCCTGCGTGTCGTAGAAGGCGACTAAAAGGGGAGGGAGCGGGGGGCTGGAAATCCTCCCCTCTCATTATTTTTTTTTTTTAATTTTCCAAAAGAAGGAACAGAGAAGGGGGCCAGGTGAGCATATTCCCTCAATGGCCCAGTTCTCTGTTCTTAACGCTACCTCGCCAACGCGGGAAATGGCGAATAGTTTGAAAGAAAGAAAAAAAAAAAATATATATATATATATATATATATATATATATATATATATATATATATATATATATATATATATATATATATATATATATCTATCCCTGGGGATAGGGGAGAAAGAATATTTCCCACGTGTTCCCTGCGTGTCGTAGAAGGCGAATAAAAGGGGAGGGAGCGGGTTGCTGAAAATCCTCCCCTCTCGTTTTTTTAATTTTCCAAAAGAGGGAACAGAGGGAAATAGCGAATAGGATGAAAGAAAGATATATATATATATATATATATATATATATATATATATATATATATATATATATATATATATATATATATTTTTTTTTTTTTTTTTTTTTTTTTGCTGTCTCCCGCGTTTGCGAGGTAGCGCAAGGAAACAGACGAAAGAAATGGCCCAACCCACCCCCATACACATGCCTTGATTCAATCCACTGACAGCACGTCAACCCCGGTATACCACATCGCTCCAATTCACTCTATTCTTTGCCCTCCTTTCACCCTCCTGCATGTTCAGGCCCCGATCACACAAAATCTTTTTCACTCCATCTTTCCACCTCCAATTTGGTCTCCCTCTTCTCCTCGTTCCCTCCACCTCCGACACATATATCCTCTTGGTCAATCTTTCCTCACTCATTCTCTCCATGTGACCAAACCATTTCAAAACACCTTCTGCTCTCTCAACCACGCTCTTTTTATTTCCACACATCTCTCTTACCCTTACGTTACCTACTCGATCAAACCACCTCACACCACACATTGTCCTCAAACATCTCATTTCCAGCATATCCATCCTGGTGTGCACAACTCTATCCATAGTCCACGCCTCGCAACCATACAACATTGTTGGAACCACTATTCCTTCAAACATACCCATTTTTGATTTCCGAGATAATGTTCTCGACTTCCACACATTCTTCAAGGCTCCCAGAATTTTCGCCCCCTCCCCCACCCTATGATCCACTTCCGCTTCCATGGTTCCATCCGCTGCCAGATCCACTCCCAGATATCTAAAACACTTCACTTCCTCCAGTTTTTCTCCATTCAAACTCACCTCCCAATTGACTTGACCCTCAACCCTACTGTACCTAATAACCTTGCTCTTATTCACATTTACTCTTAACTTTCTTCTTTCACACACTTTACCAAACTCAGTCACCAGCTTCTGCAGTTTCTCACATGAATCAGCCACCAGCGCTGTATCATCAGCGAACAACAACTGACTCACTTCCCAAGCTCTCTCATCCCCAACAGACTTCATACTTGCCCCTCTTTCCAAAACTCTTGCATTCACCTCCCTAACAACCCCATCCATAAACAAATTAAACAACCATGGAGACATCACACACCCCTGCCGCAAACCTACATTCACTGAGAACCAATCACTTTCCTCTCTTCCTACACGTACACATGCCTTACATCCTCGATAAAAACTTTTCACTGCTTCTAACAACTTGCCTCCCACACCATATATTCTTAATACCTTCCACAGAGCATCTCTATCAACTCTATCATATGCCTTCTCCAGATCCATAAATGCTACATACAAATCCATTTGCTTTTCTAAGTATTTCTCACATACATTCTTCAAAGCAAACACCTGATCCACACATCCTCTACCACTTCTGAAACCACATTGCTCTTCCCCAATCTGATGCTCTGTACATGCCTTCACCCTCTCAATCAATACCCTCCCATATAATTTGCCAGGAATACTCAACAAACTTATACCTATGTAATTTGAGCACTCACTCTTATCCCCTTTGCCTTTGTACAATGGCACTATGCACGCATTCCGCCAATCCTCAGGCACCTCACCATGAGTCATACATACATTAAATAACCTTACCAACCAGTCAACAATACAGTCACCCCCTTTTTTAATAAATTCCACTGCAATAACATCCAAACCTGCTGCCTTGCCGGCTTTCATCTTCTGCAAAGCTTTTACTACCTCTTCTCTGTTTACCAACTCATTTTCCCTAACCCTCGCACTTTGCACACCACCTCGACCAAAACACCCTATATCTGCCACTCTATCATCAAACACATTCAACAAACCTTCAAAATACTCACTCCATCTCCTTCTCACATCACCACTACTTGTTATCACCTCCCCATTTGCGCCCTTCACTGAAGTTCCCATTTGCTCCCTTGTCTTACGCACTTTATTTACCTCCTTCCAGAACATCTTTTTATTCTCCCTAAAATTTAATGATACTCTCTCACCCCAACTCTCATTTGCCCTTTTTTTCACCTCTTGCACCTTTCTCTTGACCTCCTGTCTCTTTCTTTTATACGTCTCCCACTCAATTGCATTTTTTCCCTGCAAAAATCGTCCAAATGCCTCTCTCTTCTCTTTCACTAATACTCTTACTTCTTCATCCCACCACTCACTACCCTTTCTAATCAACCCACCTCCCACTCTTCTCATGCCACAAGCATCTTTTGCGCAATCCATCACTGATTCCCTAATACATCCCATTCCTCCCCCACTCCCCTTACTTCCATTGTTCTTCCATATATATATTATTTTATTATTTTGCTTTGTCGCTGTCTCCCGCGTTAGCGAGGTAGCACAAGGAAACAGACGAAAGAATGGCCCAACCCGCCCACATACACATGTATATACATACACGTCCACACACGCAAATATACATACCTATGCATCTCAATGTACACATATATATACACACACAGACATATACATATATACACATGTATATAATTCATACTTTCTGCCTTTATTCATTCCCATCGCCACCTCGCCACACATGGAATAACAACCCCCTCCCCCCTCATGTGTGCGAGGTAGCGCTAGGAAAAGACAACAAAGGCCCCATTCGTTCACACTCAGTCTCTAGCTGTCATGTAATAATGCACCGAAAACACAGCTCCCATTCCACATCCAAGCCCCACAGAACTTTCCATGGTTTACCCTAGACGCTTCACATGCCCTGGTTCAATCCATTGACAGCACGTCGACCCCGGTATACCACATCTTTCCAATTCACTCTATTTCTTGCACGCCTTTCATCCTCCTGCATGTTCAGACCCCGATCACTCAAAATGTTTTTCACTCCATCTTTCCACCTCCAATGTGGTCTCCCACTTCTCCTCGTTCCCTCCACCTCTGACACATATATCCTCTTGGTCAATCTTTCCTCACTCATTCTCTCCATGTGACCAAACCATTTCAAAACACCCTCTTCTGCTCTCTCAACCACACTCTTTTTATTTCCGCACATCTCTCTTACCCTTACATTACATACTGTCCTCAAACATCTCATTGACAGCACATCCACCCTCCTGCGCACAACTCTATCCATAGCCCACGCCTCGCAACCATACAACATTGTTGGAACCACTATTCCTTCAAACATACCCATTTTTGCTTTCCGAGATAATGTTCTCAACTTCCAAACATTCTTCAAGGCTCCCAGAATTTTCGCCCCCTCCCCCACCCTATGATTCACTTCCGCTTCCATGGTTCCATACGCTGCCAGATCCACTCCCAGATACCTAAAACACTTTACTTCCTCCAGTTTTTCTCCATTCAAACTTACCTCCCAATTGACTTGACCCTCAACCCTACTGTACCTAATAACCTTCCTCTTATTCACATTTACTCTTAACTTTCTTCTTTCACACACTTTACCAAACTCAGTCACCAGCCTCTACAGTTTCTCACACTAATCAGCCACCAGCGCTGTATCATCAGCGAACAACAACTGACTCACTTCCCAAGCTCTCTTATCCACAACAGACTGCATACTTGCCCCTCTTTCCAAAACTCTTGCATTCACTTCCCTAACAACCCCATCCATAAACAAATTAAACAACCATGGAGACATCACACACCCCTGCCGCAAACCTATATTCACTGAGAACCAATCACTTTCCTCTCTTCCTACACGTACACATGCCTTACATCCTCGATAACAACTTTTCACTGCTTCTAACAACTTGCCTCCCACACCATATATTCTTAATACCTTCCACAGAGCATCTCTATCAATTCTATCATATGCCTTCTCCAGATCCATAAATGCTACATACAAATCCATTTGCTTTTCTAAGTATTTCTCACATACATTCTTCAAAGCAAACACCTGATCCACACATCTTCTGCCACTTCTGAAACCACACTGCTCTTCCCCAATCTGATGCTCTGTACATGCCTTCACCCTCTCAATCAATACTCTCCCATATAATTTACCAGGAATACTCAACAAACTTATACCTCTGTAATTTGAGCACTCACTCTTATCCCCTTTGCCTTTGTACAATGGCACTATGCACGCATTCCGCCAATCCTCAGGCACCTCACCATGAATCATACATACATTAAATAACCTTACCAACCAGTCAACAATACAGTCACCCCCTTTTTTATTAAATTCCACTGCAATACCATCCAAACCTGCTGCTTTGCCGGCTTTCATCTTCCGCAAAGCTTTTACTACCTCTTCTCTGTTTATCAAATCATTTTCCCTAACCTTCTCACTTAGCACTTCACCTCGACCAAAACACCCTATATCTGCCACTCTATCATCAAACACTTTCAACAAACCTTCAAAATACTCACTCCATCTCCTTCTCACATCACCACTACTTGTTATCTCCTCCCCATTATCCCCCTTCACCGAAGTTCCCATTTGCTCCCTTGTCTTACGCACTTTATTCACCTCCTTCCAAAACATCTTTTTATTCTCCCTAAAATTTAATGATACTCTCTCACCCCAACTCTCATTTGCCCTCTTTTTAACCTCTTGCACCTTTCTCTTTCTCTTGACCTCCTGCCTCTTTCTTTTATACATCTCCCACTCATTTGCATTTTTTCCCTGCAAAAAATCGTCCAAATGCCTCTCTCTTCTCTTTCACTAATAATCTTACTTCTTCATCCCACCACTCACTACCTTTTCTAATCAACCCACCTCCCACGCTTCTCATGCCACAAGCATCTTTTGCACAAGCCATCACTGCTTCCCTAAATACATCCCATTCCTCCCTCACTCCCCTTTCCTCCTTTGTTCTTACCTTTTTCCATTCTGTACTCAGTCTTTCTTCACACAAATCTCCTTCCCAAACTCACTTACTCTCACCACTCTCTTCACCCCAACATTCTCTCTTCTTTTCTGAAAACCCCTACAAATCTTCACCTTCGCCTCCACAAGATAATGATCAGACATCCCTCCAGTTGCACCTCTCAACACATTAACATCGAAAAGTCTCTCTTTCGCGCGCCTATCAATTAACACATAATCCAATAACGCTCTCTGGCCATCTCTCCTACTTACATACGTATACTTATGTATATCTCGCTTTTTAAACCAGGTATTCCCAATCACCAGTCCTTTTTCAGCACATAAATCTACAAGCTCTTCACCATTTCCATTTACAACACTAAACACACATGTATACCAATTATTCCCTCAACTGCCACATTACTCACCTTTGCATTCAAATCACCCATCACTATAACCCGGTCTTGTGCATCAAAACCACTAACACACTCATTCAGGTGCTCCCAAAACACTTGCTTCTCATGATCTTTCTTCTCATGCCCAGGTGCATATGCACCATCTCTCTCCATCAACTTTCAGTTTTACCCATATCAATCTAGAATTTACTTTCTTACACTCTATCACATACTCCCACAACTCCTGTTTCAGGAGTAGTGCTACTCCTTCCCTTGCTCTTGTCCTCTCACTAACCCCTGACTTTACTCCCAAGACATTCCCAAACCACTCTTCCCCTTTACCCTTGAGCTTCGTTTCACCTAGAGTCAAAACATCCAGGTTCCTTTCCTCAAACATACTACCTATCTCTCCTTTTTTCTCATCTTGGTTACATCCACACACATTTAGACACCCCAATCTGAGCCTTCGAGGAGGATGAGCACTCCCCGCGTGACTCCTTCTTCGGTTTCCCCTTATCCCTGGGGACAGGGGAGAAAGAATACTTCCCACGCATTCCTCACGTGTCGTAGAAGGCGACTAAAGGGGACGGGAGCGGGGGGCCAGAAACCTTCCCCTCCTTGTATTTTGACTTTCTAAAAGGGGATATAAATATATGTATATATATATATATATATATATATATATATATATATATATATATATATATATATATATATATGTATATATATATATATATATATGTATGTATATGTGGTGTGTGTGGACGTGTATGTATATACATGTGTATGTGGGTGGGTTGGGCCATTCTTTCGTCTGTTTCCTTGCACTACCTCGCTGGCGCGGGAGGCAGCGGCGGGGCAAAGTGAATAAATAGATGAATATATATAGGGGAGAAAGAATACTTCCCACGTATTCCCTGCATGTCGTAGAAGGCGACTAAAAGGGAAGGGAGCGGGGGGCTGGAAATCCTCCCCTCTCATTTTTTTTTAAA
>NC_092247.1:11221185-11311185 GCF_036320965.1 Panulirus ornatus | reverse complement strand
CCAGCACATCGACCCTCCTGCGCACAACTCTATCCATAGCCCACGCCTCACAACCATACAACATTGTTGGAACCACTATTCCTTCAAACATACCCATTTTTGCTTTCCGAGATAATGTTCTCGACTTCCAAACATTGTTCAAGGATCCCAGAATTTTCGCCCCCTCCCCCACCCTATGATTCACTTCCGCTTCCATGGTTCCATCCGCTGCCAGATCCACTCCCAGATATCTAAAACACTTTACTTCCTCCAGTTTCTCTCCATTCAAACTTACATTCCAATTGACTTGACCCTCAACCCTACTGTACCTAATAACCTTGCTCTTATTCACATTTACTCTTAACTTTCCTCTTTCACACACTTTACCAAACTCAGCCACCAGCTTCTGCAGTTTCTTACATGAATCAGCCACCAGCGCTGTATCATCAGCGAACAACAACTGACTCACTTCCCAAGCTCTCTCATCCACAACAGACTGCATACTTGCCCCTCTCTCCAAAACTCTTGCATTCCCCTCCCTAACAACCCCATCCATAAACAAATTAAACAACCATGGAGACATCACACACCCCTGCCGCAAACCTACATTCACTGAGAACCAATCACTTTCCTCTCTTCCTACACGTACACATGCCTTATATCCTCGATAAAAACTTTTCACTGCTTCTAACAACTTGCCTCCCACACCATATATTCTTAAAACCTTCGACAGAGCATCTCTATCAACTCTATCATATGCCTTCTCCAGATCCATAAATGCTACATACAAATCCATTTGTTTTTCTAAGTATTTCTCACATACATTCTTCAAAGCAAACACCTGATCCACACATCCTCTACCACTTCTGAAACCACACTGCTCTTCCCCAATCTGATGCTCTGTACATGCCTTCACCCTCTTAATCAATACCCTCCCATATAATTTACCAGGAATACTCAACAAACTTATACCTCTGTAATTTGAGCACTCACTCTTATCCCCTTTGCCTTTGTACAATGGCACTATGCAAGCATTCCGTCAATCCTCAGGCACCTCATCATGAATCATACATACATTAAATAACCTTACCAACCAGTCAACAATACAGTCACCCCCTTTTTAAATAAATTCCACTGCAATATCATCCAAACCTGCTGCCTTGCCGGCTTTCATCTTCCGTAAAGCTTTTACTACCTCTTCTCTATTTACCAAATCATTTTCCCTAACCCTCTCACTTTGCACACCACCTCGACCAAAACACCCTATCATCAAACACATTCAACAAACCTTCAAAATACTCACTCCATCTCCTTCTCACATCACCACTACTTGTTATCACCTCTCCATTAGCCCCCTTCACTGAAGTTCCCATTTGCTCCCTTGTCTTACGCACTTTATTTACCTCCTTCCAAAACATCTTTTTATTCTCCCTGAAATTTGATGATACTCTCTCACCCCAACTCTCATTTGCCCTCTTTTTCACCTCTTGCACCTTTCTCTTGACCTGCCTCTTTCTTTTATACCTCTCCCACTCATTTGCATTTTTTCCCTGCAAAAACATATATATATATATATATATATATATATATATATATATATATATATATATATATATATATATATATATATATATATATTTTCAAACTATTCGCCATTTCCCGCGTTAGCGAGGTAGCGTTAAGAACAGAGGACTGGGCCTTTTTTGGAATATCCTCACCTGGCCCCCTCTGTTCCTTCTTTTGGAAAATTAAAAAAAAAAAACGAGAGGGGAGGATTTCCAGCCCCCCGCTCCCTCCCCTTTTAGTCGCCTTCTACGACACGCAGGGAATACGTGGGAAGTATTCTTAATCCCCTATCCCCAGGGATAAATATATATATATATATATATATATATATATATATATATATATATATATATATATATATATATATATATATATATACGCGAATATAGTGCATATGTATGCACTATGACGAAGGGTATTCGATTACGTTGTATTCGAATATTCATTTCCATATTAAGGGCGATCATAGCTTAGAGGCTGCGCTCCCGCCTGCTACGCAGGGGTCCCGGGTTCGATCCTGGCTGTTGGAATATGTAAGTGAAGAAAATCATCAATAATTTACAGCCAGAGTGATGACGATATTTGAAATCTACGTAGATTCCGATTCTTTTTCCTCGAAATACACAATGCAAACGTCAGAGGCGAATACACAAACAATCTGAAATGTCAGCGTTCGATGCGAAAATAAGGAAAACAACAAATAGAACACAAAAATGGTCTCGAGTCTCCAACTGTTCATACGTAAAGGTATCAGAGCACTGGCTATCACACTACAAGCAGCAACGCTTACAAGCCATACGACCACACGAAATGTTGCTCAACTTCCCGAAACGCTGTACGAATAGCTGTACACCACACGAATCCAGCAAGTGACCCCCTGGCGTTTCACAAATAGTGGGAAACTGTAAGGAAATGCGATCCTCAAAACAGCGATGCACCTCACGTGTACTTTAATTAGATGTATTGATTTTAGGAACACATCTCGTGGCTCCACAGGTCAGTATGGGACCAAGCTCTTCCCCGCCCGTCTGTGAGGCAATGTGAGGTGACTGCTCCTCACAGGCCTACATACCCAACACAGTTTGGCCAGTCATTCACCCAGACTATCTAGATATTCAGTCAGCGAGTTCTTAGGTTTCTCTATTGTTTGGTTCTTTGCATATATATATTTTTTATTATTATTATTTTGCTTTGTCGCTGTCTCTCGCGTTTGCGAGGTAGCGCAAGGAAACAGACGAAAGAAATGGCCCAACCCACCCCCATACACAATGTATATACATACACGTCCACACACGCAAATATACATACCTATACACCTCAATGTACACATATATATATATACACACAGACACATACATATATACCCATGCACACAATTCACACTGTCTGCCTTTATTCATTCCCATCGCCACCTCGCCACACATGGAATACCATCCCCCTCCCCCCTCATGTGTGCGAGGTAGCACTAGGAAAAGACAACAAAGGCCCCATTCGTTCACACTCAGTCTCTAGCTGTCATGCAATAATGCCCGAAACCACAGCTCCCTTTCCACATCCAGGCCCCACACAACTTTCCATGGTTTACCCCAGACGCTTCACATGCCCCGATTCAATCTACTGACAGCACGTCAACCCCGGTATACCACATCGATCCAATTCACTTTATTCCTTGCCATCCTTTCACCCTCCTGCATGTTCAGGCCCCGATCACACAAAATCTTTTTCACTCCATCTTTCCACCTCCAATTTGGTCTCCCACTTCTCGTTCCCTCCACCTCCGACACATATATCCTCTTGGTCAATCTTTATTCACTCATTCTCTCCATGTGCCCAATATATATATATATATATATATATATATATATATATATATATATATATATATATATATATATATATATATATATATATTTTATATATTGCATTCGCTGGGAGCCAGTCACTTTCCTCTCTTCCTGCCCGTGCACATGCCTTGCATCCTCGATGGAAACTTTTCACTGCTTCTAGCAACTTTCCTCCCACACCATATATTCTTGGTACCTTCCACAGAGCATCTCTGTCAACTCTATCATGTGCCTTCTCCAGATCCATGGGTGCTGCATGCAAGTCCATTTGCTTTTCTGAGTGTTTCTCGCATACGTTCTTCAAAGGAAACGCCTGATCCACGCATCCTCTGCCACTTCTGGGGCCGCCCTGCTCTTCCCCAATCTGATGCTCTGTGCATGCCTTCACCCTCTCAATCGGTGCCCTCCCATGTAATTTACCAGGAATACTCAACAAACTTGTGCCTCTGTAATTTGAGCACTCAATCTTGTCCCCTTTGCCTTTGTACAATGGCACTATGCACGCATTCCGCCAATCCTCAGGCACCTCACCATGAGTCATACATACATTAAATAACCTTACCAACCAGTCAACAATACAGTCACCCCCTTTTTTAATAAATTCCACTGCAATACCATCCAAACCTGCTGCCTTGCCGGCTTTCATCTTCCGCAAAGCTTTCACTACCTCTTCTCTGTTTACCAAATCATTTTCCCTAACCCTCTCACTTTGCACACCACCTCGACCAAAACACCCTATATCTGCCACTCTATATATATATATATATATATATATATATATATATATATATATATATATATATATATATATATACATATATATATATCTATATATGTATATATAGGAATATATATATATATAGAAATATATATATATATATGTATATATATATATATATGTATATATATATGTATATATGTGTATATATATATATATATATATATATATATATATATATATATATATATATATATATATATATATATATATATAAAGGGTAGTGAGTGGTGGGATGAAGAAGTAAGATTATTAGTGAAAGAGAAGAGAGAGGCATTTGGACAATTTTTGCAGGGAAAAATATATATATATATATATATATATATATATATATATATATATATATATATATATATATATATATATATTTCCCTGGGGATAGGGGAGAAAGAATACTTCCCACGTATTCCCTGCGTGTCGTAGAAGGCGACTAAAAGGGAAGGGAGCGGGGGGGCTGGAAATCCTCCCCTCTCGTTTTTTTTTTTTTTAATTTTCCAAAAGAAGGAACAGAGAAGAGGGCCAGGTGAGGATATTCCCTCAAAGGCCCAGTCCTCTGTTCTTAACGCTACCTCGCTATCGCGGGAAATGGCGAATAGTATGAAAAAAAAAGAAAATATATATATATATATATATATATATATATATATATATATATATATATATATATATATATTTATTTATTTATTTATTTAGATTTGTCGCTGTCTCCCGCGTTAGCGAGGTAGCGCAAGGAAACGGACGAAAGAATGGCCCAACCCACCCGCATACACATGTATATACATACACGTCCACACACGCAAATATACATACCTATACATCTCAATGTATACATATATATACAGACACATACATATACATATTTACACATGTACTTAATTCATACTTTCTGCCTTTATTTATTCTCATCGCCACCTCGCCACACATGGAATAACAACCCCCTCCCCCTCATGTGTGCGAGGTAGCGCTAGGAAAAGACAACAAAGGCCCCATTCGTTCACACTCAGTCTCTAGCTGTCACGTAATAATGTACCGAAACCACAGCTCCCTTTCCACATCCAGGCCCCACAGAACTTTCCATGGTTTACCCCAGATGCTTCACATGCCCTGGTTCAATCCATTGACAGCACGTCGACCCCGGTATACCACATCTTTCCAATTCACTCTATTCCTTGCACGCCTTTCACCCTCCTGCATGTTCAGGCCCCGATCACTCAAAATCTTTTTCACTCCATCTTTCCACCTCCAATTTGGTCTCCCACTTCTCCTCGTTCCCTCCACCTCTGACACATATCCTCTTGGTCAATCTTTCCTCACTCATTCTCTCCATGTGACCAAACCATTTCAAAACACCCTCTTCTGCTCTCTCAACCACACTCTTTTCATTTCCACACATCTCTCTTACCCTTACATTACTTACTCGATCAAACCACCTCGCACCACAAACATCTCATTTCCAGCACATCCACCCTCCTGCACACAACTCTATCCATAGCCCACGCCTCGCAACCATACAACATTGTTGGAACCACTATTCCTTCAAACATACCCATTTTTGCTTTCCGAGATAATGTTCTCGACTTCCAAACATTCTTAAAGGCTCCCAGAATTTTCGCCTCCTTCCCCACCCTATGATTCACTTCCGCTTCTATGGTTCCATCCGCTGCCAGATCCACTCCTAGTTATCTATAGCGCTTTACTTCCTTCAGTTTTTCTCCATTCAAACTTACTTCCCAGTTGACTTGACCCTCAACCCTACTGTACCTAATAACCTTGCTCTTATTCACATTTACTCTCAACTTTCTTCTTTCACACACTTTACCAAACTCATTCACCAGCTTCTGCAGTTTCTCATATGAATCAGCCACCAGCGCTCTATCAACACCTGACTCACTTCCCAAGCTCTCTCATCAACAACAGACTGCATACTTGCCCCTCTTTCCAAAACTCTTGGATTCACCTCCCTAACAACCCCATAAATAAACGAATTAAACAACCATGGAGACATCACACACCCCAAACCTGCCGCAAACCTACATTCACTGAGAACCAATCACTTTCCTCTCTTCCTACACGTACACATGCCTTACATCCTCGATAAAAACTTTTCACTGCTTCTAACAACTTGCCTCCTACACCATATATTCTTAATACCTTCCACAGAGCATCTCTATCAACTCTATCATATGCCTTCTCCAGATCCATAAATGCTACATACAAATCCATTTGCTTTTCTAAGTATTTCTCACATACATTCTTGAAAGCAAACACCTGATCCACACATCCTCTACCAGTTCTGAAACTACACTACTCTTCCACAATCTTCCACAATATATATATATATATATATATATATATTCCTATGAGTCCACGGGGAAAAGGAAACAGGATAAGTGCTCAAGTGCACTTTCGTGTAGTAATCACATCATCAGGGAAGATACAAGAAGGAAATATAACAGTCAGTTGATATAGGACGAAGAGACGTAGCTAGGACGTCATTTGGTAAACAAGTGATTGTCCAAGACGGACAACGAGCGTATCATAAACTTATTATGTGGACAAGAATGGGAATTGTTTATAAATTTTATCAACAATAAAGTTATCCAATTGTATAGACCTTCACTAATATTAAGGTTATAGTTCTTTGTGTATTTATTAATAGAAAATTCAGTGATATTTCTCGTGGTACTGGAGTTAAAGTTAATAACTGAGATGGCATTACTCCAGTCAGTACAATGATCATAGTTTTTAACGTGATTAAACAAGGCGCTTGATTCTCGTCCTGTTCTTACACAATATTTATGTTGCTCAAGCGTAACAGAAAGATCTTTACCAGTCTGTCCAATCTGATATATATATATTTTTTTTTTTTTTGCGGCTGTCTCCCGCGTTTGCGAGGTAGCGCAAGGAAACAGACGAAAGAAATGGCCCAACCCACCCACATACACATGTATATACATACGTCCACACACGCAAATATACATACCTACGCAGCTTTCCATGGCTTACACCAGACGCTTCACATGCCCTGATTCAATCCACTGACAGCACGTCAACCCCGGTATACCACATCGATCCAATTCACTCTATTCCTTGCCCTCCTTTCACCCTCCTGCATGTTCAGGCCCCGATCACACAAAATCTTTTTCGCTCCATCTTTCCACCTCCAATTTGGTCTCCCTCTTCTCCTCGTTCCCTCCACCTCCGACACATATATCCTCTTGGTCAATCTTTCCTCACTCATTTTCTCCATGTGACCAAACCATTTCAAAACACCCTCTTCTGCTCTCTCAACCACGCTCTTTTTATTTCCACACATCTCTCTTACCCTTACGTTACTCACTCGATCAAACCACCTCACACCACACATTGTCCTCAAACATCTCATTTCCAGCACATCCATCCTCCTGCGCACAACTCTATCCATAGTCCACGCCTCGCAACCATACAACATTGTTGGAACCACTATTCCTTCAAACATACCCATTTTTGCTTTCCGAGATAATGTTCTCGACTTCCACACATTCTTCAAGGCTCCCAGGATTTTCGCCCCCTCCCCCGCCCTATGATCCACTTCTGCTTCCATGGTTCCATCCGCTGCCAGATCCACTCCCAGATATCTAAAACACTTTACTTCCTCCAGTTTTTCTCCATTCAAAGTTACCTCCCAATTGACTTGACCCTCAACCCTACTGTACCTAATTACCTTGCTCTTATTCACATTTACTCTTAACTTTCTTCTTTCACACACTTTACCAAAGTCAGTCACCAGCTTCTTCGGTTTCTCACATGAATCAGCCACCAGCGCTGTATCATCAGCGAACAACAACTGACTAACTTCCCAAGCTTTCTCATCCCCAACAGACTTCATACTTGCCCCTCTTTCCAAAACTCTTGCATTCCCCTCCCTAACAACCCCATCCATAAACAAATTAAACAACCATGGAGACATCACACACCCCTCCCGCAAACCTACATTCACTGAGAACCAATCACTTTCCTCTCTTCCTACACGTACACATGCCTTACATCCTCGTTAAAAACTTTTCACTGCCTCTAACAACTTGCCTCCCACACCATATATTCTTAATACCTTCCACAGAGCATCTCTATCAACTCTATCATATGCCTTCTCCAGATCCATAAATGCTACATACAAATCCATTTGCTTTTCTAAGTATTTCTCACATACATTCTTCAAAGCAAACACCTGATCCACACATCCTCTACCACTTCTGAAACCACACTGCTCTTCCCCAATCTGATGCTCTGCACATGCCTTCACCCTCTCAATCAATACCCTCCCATATAATTTACCAGGAATACTCAACAAACTTATACCTCTGTAATTTGAGCACTCACTCTTATCCCCTTTGCCTTTGTACAATGGCACTATGCAAGCATTCCGCCAATCCTCAGGCACCTCACCATGAGTCATACATACATTAAATAACCTTACCAACCAGTCAATAATACAGTCACAGCATCTCTATCAACTCTATCATATGCCTTCTCCAGATCCAAACCTGCTGCCTTGCCGGCTTTCATCTTCCGCAAAGCTTTTACTACCTCTTCTCTGTTTACCAAATCATTTTCCCTAACCCTCTCACTTTGCACACCACCTCGACCAAAACACCCTGTATCTGCCACTCTATCATCAAACACATTCGACAAACCTTCAAAATACTCACTCCATCTCCTTCTCACATCACCACTACTTGTTATCACCTCCCCATTTGCGCCCTTCACTGAAGTTCCCATTTGCTCCCTTGTCTTACGCACTTTATTTACCTCCTTCCAGAACATCTTTTTATTCTCCCTACAATTTAATGACACTCTCTCACCCCAACTCTCATTTGCCCTCTTTTTCACCTCTTGCACCTTTCTCTTGACCTCCTGTCTCTTTCTTTTATACATCTCCCACTCAATTGCATTTTTTCCCTGCAAAAATAGTCCAAATGCCTCTCTCTTCTCTTTCACTAATAATCTTACTTCTTCATCCCACCACTCACTACCCTTTCTAATCAACCCACCTCCCACTCTTCTCATGCCACAAGCATCTTTTGCGCAATCCATCACTGATTCCCTAAATACATCCCATTCCTCCCCCACTCTCCTTACTTCCATTGTTCTCACCTTTTTCCATTCTGTACTCAGTCTCTCCTGGTACTTACTCACACAAGTCTCCTTCCCAAGCTCACTTACTCTCACCACCCTCTATATATATATATATATATATATATATATATATATATATATATATATATATATATATATATATATACCCATTTTTGCTTTCCGAGATAATGTTCTCGACTTCCACACATTCTTCAAGACTCCCAGAATTTTCGCCTCCTCCCCCACCCTATGATCCACTTCCGCTTCCATGGTTCCATCCGCTGCCAGATCCACTCCCAGATATCTAAAACACTTTACTTTCTCAAGTTTTTCTCCATTCAAACTTACCTCCCAATTGACTTGACCCTCAACCCTACTGTACCTAATAATCTTGCTCCTATTCCAACAATGTTGTATGGCTGCGAGGCGTGGGCTATGGATGGAGTTGTGCGCAGGAGGATGGATGTGCTGGAAATGAGATGTTTGAGGACAATGTGTGGTGTGAGGTGGTTTGATCGAGTAAGTAACGTTAGGGTAAGAGAGATGTGTGGAAATAAAAAGAGCGTGGTTGAGAGAGCAGAAGAGGGTGTTTTGAAATGGTTTGGGCACATGGAGAGAATGAGTGAGGAAAGATTGACCAAGAGGATATATGTGTCGGAGGTGGAGGGAACGAGGAGAAGTGGGAGACCAAATTGGAGGTGGAAAAATGGAGTGAAAAAGATTTTGTGTGATCGGGGCATAGAGTGAATTGGATCGATGTGGTATACGGGGTTGACGTGCTATCAGTGGGTTGAATCAGGGCATGTAAAGCGTCTGGGGTAAACCATGGAAAGCTGTGTAGGTATGTATATTTGCGTGTGTGGACGTATGTATATACATGTGTATGGGGGTGGGTTGGGCCATTTCTTTCGTCTGTTTCCTTGCGCTACCTCGCAAACGCGGGAGACAGCGACAAAGCAAAAAAAAAGAAAAAAAGAAATATATATATATATATATATATATATATATATATATATATATATATATATATATATATATATATATATATATATATATATACCCGAGAATTGAATACGGGTCAAGTGTGACACACAGGTAGCTTAACCTCTAACTCCCATCATATATCACGCGTATATTACATGTTTCATCAATGTGTATGAAGCTGTTAGCGATAGTGGAAGAGGTCAGAAAACTCGTATGTTAGAGTGGTCAGAGTAGGAAGACACACAAATATTTCAGAGAAAAACTTGTTAACTTTTCAAACAGCTCAGGAAAAGCAAATAATGTCCATCGTGGACATAAAGGGAAACGTTTGTCAAGTCACTTTGTAAACGTACTCATGGAGCTGCTTTCAAACACTCTGATGAATTATTCCATAAGTTAACAATCCTGTGAAAGGAAAAGTACTTCGCTCCATTCGTGGGAAAATGGTTAGCCCGCGAATTTTTAATCATATCCAGTCATGAAAGTTGACGAATCTGTCATTAAGTGGCTAGTGAGATCGAAGGTTTGAAACCAGTGATAATTCTAAATACTGTATTAGATCACTTCTTAATTTTCTCTTTTTTTTAAACTAGATGGATTTGAATCGTTTTGTCGACTCTTCTAGAATTTGTTTCTTTGTCCTGGAATCATCTTACTGACTCTCATCTGTACTCCGTCCATTTCCATCTGTCTTTTATCAAGAACGGTGACCAAAACTAAACACATTTTCAATATGGGACGCACCGATGACTTACAAAGAGTGAGGATAATATTCCTGGACGTGAATTTAGCATCCTTGCCTCTGAATTCAAGAATATTGTTTGTCTTGCTCGTGCGCGCTGCTTACTTGTATTAGGTCACCAGAGATTACTGCACCAAATTTGTTGTCCTCATTTACCTTTGGCAGCTCAACAGAATTCAAGTTCCGATTCACCTTCACGTTTTTACCATTGATATGTAAGTCTTTGAACTTATGTTAGAATTCCTTTTGTGTGTGTGTGTGTCTGAGCTAAGACGGCACGGGCAACTGAAGCCCTAATCGAAGCCATCTCAAGAGCGATATATATATATATTCTTTTTTTCTTTCAAACTATTCGCCATTTCCCGCATCAGCGAGGTAGCGTTAAGAACAGAGGACTGGGCCTTTGAGGGAATACCCTCACCTGGCCCAATTTTCTGTTCCTTCTTTTGAAAAAAAAAAAAAAAAGAAAAACTCCAATACCAAGGATCGAACCCGGGACCCCTGTTTCACAGGTGGGAATGCTACCGCTAGGCTATTCCCGCATGTGACACAGGGGTCCCGGGTTCGATCGTAGCTCTTGAAGGTTTGTATGTTCTATGGAGGTGCTCGTTCATATGCACTTTATTCGTATATATATATATATATATATATATATATATATATATTCTTTCTTTCTTTTAAACTATTCGCCATTTCCCGCGTTAGCGAGGTATCGTTAAGAACAGAGGACTGGGCCTTTTTTGGAATATCCTCGCCTGGCCCCCTCTGTTCCTTCTTTTGGAAAATTAAAAGAAAAAAAAAAAAAAAAATATATATATATATATATATATATATATATATATATATATATATATATATATATATATTCTATTCATTTGTTATACTTTGTCGCTGTCTCCCGAGTTAGCAAGGTAGCGCAAGGAAACAGACGAAAGAATTACTCAACCCACCCACATTCACACACACACACACGCACATATACATACCTATACATCTCAACGTATACATATATATACACACACAGACATATACATATATACACATGTACATAATTCATACTGGCTGCCATTATTCATTCCCGTTGCCACCCCGCCACACATGAAATGACAACTCCTTCCCCCCCGCATGACCGCGAGGTAGAGCTAGGAAAAGACAACAATGGCCACATTCGTTCACACTCAGTCTCTAGCTGTCATGTATAATGCACTGAAACCACAGCTCCCTTTCCACATCCAGGCCCCACAAAACATTCCATGGTTTACCCTAGACGCTTCACATGCCCTGGTTCAATCTAATGGCAGCACGTCGACCCCGGTATACCACATCGTTCCAATTCACTTTATTCCTTGCACGTCTTTCACCTTCCTGCATGTTCAGGCCCCGATCACTCAAAATCTTTTTCACTCCTTCTTTCCACCTCCAATTTGGTCTCCCACTTCTCCTCGTTCCCTCCACCTCTGACAAATATATCCTCTTTGTCAATCTTTCCTCACTCATTCTCTCCATGTGACCAACCTATTTCAAAACACCCTCTTCTGCTCTCTCAACCACACTCTTTTTATTACCACATATCTCTCTTACCCTTTCATTACTTACTCGATCAAACCACCTCACACCACACATTGTCCTCAGACATCTCCTTTCCAGCACATCCACCCTCCTCCGCACAACTCTATTTATAGCCCACGCCTCGCAACCATATAACTTTGTTAGAACCACTATTCAGGCCATGATCACTCAAAATCTTTTTCACCCTATCTTTCCACCTCCAATTTGGTCTCCCACTTCTCCTCGTTCCCTCCACCTCTGACACATATATCCTCTTGGTCAATCTTTCCTCACTCTTTCTCTCCATGTGCCCAAAACATTTCAAAACACCCTCTTCTGCTCTCTCAACCACTCTTTTTACCACCACACATCTCTCTTACCCTTTCATTACTTACTCGATCAAAGCACCTCACACCAAATATTGTCCTCAAACATCTCATTTCCAGCACATCCACCCTCCTCCGCACAACTCCATCTATAGCTCACGCCTCGCAACCATAAAACATTGTTGGAACCACTATTCCTTCAAACGTACCCATTTTTGCTTTCCAAGATAACGTTCTCGATTTCCACACATTTTTCAACGCTCCCAGAACTTTCTCCCTCTCCCCCAACCTATGATTCACTTCCGCTTCTATGGTTCCATCCGCTGCCAAATCCACTGTGCCAAACACTTCACTTTCTCAGTTTTTCTCCATTCAAACTTACCTCCCAGTTGACTTATCCCTCAACTCTACTGTACCTAATAACCTTGCTCTTATTAACATTTACTCTCAGCTTTCTTCTTTCACACACCTTACCAGACTCAGTCAGCATTCTCAGCAGTTTCTCACCCGAATCAGCCACCAGCGCTGTATCAGCGACGAACAACAGACTCACTTCCCAAACTCTCTCATCCACAACAGATTGCATACTTGTCCCTCTTTCCAAAACTCTTGCATTCACCCACCTAACAACCCATAAATAAACAAATTAAACAACCATGGAGACATCACACACCCCTTCGGCAAACCAACATTCACTGAGAACCAATCACTTTCCTTTCTTCCTACTCGTACACATACCTTACATCCTCGAGAAAAACTTTTCACTGCTTCTAACAACTTGCCTCCCACACCATATATTCTTAATACCTTCCACAGAGCATCTCTATCAACTCTATCATATGCCTTCTCCAGATCCAATAAATGTTACATACAAATTCATTTGCTTTTCTAATTATTTCTCACATACATTCTTGAAAGCAAACACCTGATCTACACATCGTCTTCCATTTCTGAAACCACACTGCTCTTCCCCAATCTGATGCTCCGTACATGCCTTCACCCTCTCAATCAATACCCTCCCATAAAATTTCCCGGGAATACTCAACAAACTTATACCTCTGTAATTTGAGCACTCACTTTTATCCCCTTTGCCTTTGTACAATGGCACTATGCAAGCATTTCCGCCAATCCTCAGGCACCTCACCATGAGTCATACATACATTAAATAACCTTACCAACCAGTCAACCATACAGTCACCCCATTTTTTAATAAATTCCACTGCAATACCATCCAAACCCGCTCTCTTGCCGGCTTTCATTTCCGCAGAGCTTTTACGACTTCTTCTCTTTTTACCAAATCATTTTCCCTAACCCTCTTACCTTGCACACCTCCTCGACTAAAACACCCTATATCTGCCACTCTATCATCAAACACATTCAACAAACCTTCAAAATGCTCACTCCACCTCCTTCTCACATCACCACTACTTGTTATAACCTCCCCATTAGCCCCCTTCACTGAAGTTCCCATTTGTTCCTTGTCTTACGCACTTTATTCACCTCCTTCCAAAACATCTTTTTATTCTCCCTAAAATTTAATGATACTCTCTCACCCCAACTCTCATTTGCCCTCTTTTTCACCTCTTGCACCTTTCTCTTGACCTCCTGCCTCTTTCTTTTATATTTCTCCCACTCATTTGCATTATTTCCCTGCAAAAATTGTCCAAATGCTTCTCTCTTCTCTTTTACTAATACTCTTACTTCTTCATCCCCCACTCACTACCCTTTCTAATCTGCCCACCTCCCACGCTTCTCATGCCACAAGCATCTTTTGCGCAAGCCATCACTGCTTACCTAAATACATCCCATTCCTCCCCCACTCCCCTTACGTCCTTTGTTCTCATCTTTTTCCATTCTGTACCCAGTGTCTCCTGGTACTTCCTCACACAAGTCTCCTTCCCAAACTCACTTACTCTCACCACTCTTTTTCACCCTAACATTCTCTCTTCTTTTCTGAAAACCTCTACAAATCTTCACTTTCGCCTCCACAAGGTAATGATCAGACATCCCTCCAAATATATATATATATATATATATATATATATATATATATATATATATATATATATATATATATATATATATATATACAACGAAGCGCCACACAAACCATAACACACCATCTGAGCCACACCACACCACGTGAAGCACACCACACCACATCACGTGAGCCACAACACGTCCAGGACACAAAAGGACAATACACAGAGGACACCGCCACGCCTGGCCAGCCAGCCAGCCCACCAGCTCAGCCATGGGTTTTATCACCCTGCGTAGATTAGCGTAAATATCAGCTGATCCGGCGATTAAGCGTGTACCCGTGAGATAAATCTCTCTCGTTAATTATTCAACTGATGAATAAGTATTAGGTGACGACTACCTTATATCTATCGTGTGTGTGTATGTGGGGATTGTGTGTGTGTGTGTGTGTGTGTGTGTGTATAGGGATTGTGTATGTGTTTGTGTAGGTATTGAATGTGTGTGGGGGATTGTGTGTGTGTGTGTTGGGGGGAATGTATGTGAAGATTGTGTGTGTGTGTGTGTGTGTGTGTGTGATGTAAATATATATATTCATGATATACATATATTATCTATAATGTATTCCTGCAGGCCAAGGTTGCGTTACTTGCAGTAGGAAGGTAATGTAGGCCCCTTTAGAGTGAGTTTTTGACGAGATTGTATTCCTAGTGATACAGCCTCACCATTGGTAATTTCTCACTTCATGATGTAACCTCGCGCAGACGGCGTTCGATGATACACACACACACACACACACACACACACACCCACAGTAACTATCTACCTGCGAGTCATTATGACATTATGACAGCGGTGTATAATTTTGCGTCTTATACATAAATGTCAAATATTTTCATCCGCAATTTCTTGCCTTGAAAGTTTTCAGCATCAGTTGGTTTGATTGTGCCATCTCAATATGGAATCTTAATTCCAGTTACTCATTTGTGGTGGCATCCAGATGTGGTACCTCCAGTTTACCTTTATCTACGCTGTAAGTAAATGGTTATAGAAATTATTAATTTGTTTCCATCGTATTCACATCAGCCCACTTGTGAATTGTCTTTTGAAAGTCTTAATGCAAATCCGTCCGATCAATTTTTGATCCAGTTGTTTTGCGTATTTTGACTAAGGCCTCCGCTTGCTCCTCTCCCACACTCTGTGTCACACGAGCGAAGTAGCTCTCTCTCTCTCTCTCTCTCTCTCTCTCTCTCTCTCTCTCTCTCTCTCTCTCTCTCTCTCTCTCTCTCTCTCTCTCTCTCTCTCTCTCTCTCTCTCTCTCTCACACACACACACATACACACGCACATCACACCATCCAGAGGGGATGGCAGGGATGCACACCACCACCACACTGCACGGTAGAGGTTTGCCTCACCCTTATCCCCCAACCCCACCAACGCACCCGCCGTTCCTCTGCTTCTCTCTCTCCCACTTCTTGACTGCCTTAGTTTCTACTCTCCCTTTGTGCTTACGCTTTCTCCTGCGACCCCGGGAACATTCACCTCTGAGCTGTGGGGATCTGTCAGGTAATACCTTACATCACTTAGGCCCCTTGCAGTTTACAACACCCCCCCCCCCCCCATCTTTCTCTCGCTCTCTCTGGGTTTCCCTCGACCGCTAACGTAGTGTGGCATCGCATTTGAGTGTTCATTTTCTGCACATTATATCACTCCACTGATTATATCTGTCTGTCTTATTGCTCCACAGGATTCCTAAGTGAGCTTTACACTGTTTCTTTTTCTTTTCTCTGTTTTTTTCTCCCCTTCACTGCTAACATTTTGTGCGCTGACATTGCCTTCTTAGAAATATCTCAAAAATACGAGTACGAATTCTTTTCCTTTTCCCTTGAGTTTCAACGACGAAACACGTGTGTGTTTGTGTGTGTGTGTGTGTGTGTGTGTGTGTGGAATATATCCTGGTCCTGGTACTGAATGTAGCGTAGCCTGGAAGCTTCAGTACCCCTTCGATAAGGGGTTCTAGGGCTCTATATATATATATATATATATATATATATATATATATATATATATATATATATATATATATATATATATATATATATATTTATATATATATTATTTTTTTTTATTTTCTATTATACTTTGTCGCTGTCTCCCGCGTTTGCGAGGTAGCGCAAGGAAACAGACGAAAGAAATGGCCCAACCCCCCCCCCCCCCATACACATGTATATACATACGTCCACACACGCAAATATACATACCTACACAGGTTTCCATGGTTTACCCCAGACGCTTCACATGCCTTGATTCAATCCACTGACAGCACGTCAACCCCGGTATACCACATCGCTCCAATTCACTCTATTCCTTGCCCTCCTTTCACCCTCCTGCATGTTCAGGCCACGATCACACAAAATCTTTTTCACTCCATCTTTCCACCTCCAATTTGGTCTCCCTCTTCTCCTCGTTCCCTCCAGCTCCGACACATATATCCTCTTGGTCAATCTTTCCTCACTCATTCTCTCCATGTGCCCAAACCACTTCAAAACACCCTCTTCTGCTCTCTCAACCACGCTCTTTTTATTTCCACACATCTCTCTTACCCTTACGTTACTTACTCGATCAAACCACCTCACACCACACATTGTCCTCAAACATCTCATTTCCAGCACATCCATCCTCCTGCGCACAACTCTATCCATAGCCCACGCCTCGCAACCATACAACATTGTTGGAACCACTATTCCTTCAAACATACCCATTTTTGCTTTCCGAGATAATGTTCTCGACTTCCACACATTCTTCAAGGCCCCCAGAATTTTCGCCCCCTCCCCCACCCTATGATCCACTTCCGCTTCCATGGTTCCATCCGCTGCCAGATCCACTCCCAGATATCTAAAACACTTCACTTCCTCCAGTTTTTCTCCATTCAAACTCACCTCCCAATTGACTTGACCCTCAACCCTACTGTACCTAATAACCTTGCTCTTATTCACATTTACTCTTAACTTTCTTCTTCCACACACTTTACCAAACTCAGTCACCAGCTTCTGCAGTTTCTCACATGAATCAGCCACCAGCGCTGTATCATCAGCGAACAACAACTGACTCACTTCCCAAGCTCTCTCATCCCCAACAGACTTCATACTTGCCCCTCTTTCCAAAACTCTTGCATTTACCTCCCTAACAACCCCATCCATAAACAAATTAAACAACCATGGAGACATCACACACCCCTGCCGCAAACCTACATTCACTGAGAACCAATCATTTTCCTCTCTTCCTACCCGTACACATGCCTTACATCCTCGATAAAAGCTTTTCACTGCTTCTAACAACTTTCCTCCCACACCATATATTCTTAATACCTTCCACAGAGCATCTCTATCAACTCTATCATATGCCTTCTCCAGATCCATAAATGCTACATACAAATCCATTTGCTTTTCTAAGTATTTCTCACATACATTCTTCAAAGCAAACACCTGATCCACACATCCTCTACCACTTCTGAAACCACACTGCTCTTCCCCAATCTGATGCTCTGTACATGCCTTCACCCTCTCAATCAATACCCTCCCATATAATTTACCAGGAATACTCAACAAACTTATACCTCTGTAATTTGAGCACTCACTCTTATCCCCTTTGCCTTTGTACAATGGCACTATGCACGCATTCCGCCAATCCTCAGGCACCTCACCATGAGTCATACATACATTAAATAACCTTACCAACCAGTCAACAATACAGTCACCCCCTTTTTTAATAAATTCACTGCAATACCATCCAAACCTGCTGCCTTGCCGGCTTTCATCTTCCGCAAAGCTTTCACTACCTCTTCTCTGTTTACCAAATCATTTTCCCTAACCCTCTCACTTTGCACACCACCTCGACCAAAACACCCTATATCTGCCACTCTATCATCAAACACATTCAACAAACCTTCAAAATACTCACTCCATCTCCTTCTCACATCACCACTACTTGTTATCACCTCCCCATTTGCGCCCTTCACTGAAGTTCCCATTTGCTCCCTTGTCTTACGCACTTGATTACCTCCTTCCAGAACATCTTTTTATTCTCCCTAAAATTTGATGATACTCTCTCACCCCAACTCTATATATGCGTGTATCTATCTATCTATCTATCTATATATATATATATATATATATATATATATATATATATATATATATATATATATATATATATATATATAACCCACCCATATACACATGTATATACATACACGTCCACACACACAAATATACATACCTATACATCTCAATGTACTCATATATATACACACACAGACATATACATATTTACACATGTACATAATTCATACTGTCTGCTTTTATTCATTCCCATCGCCGCCTCGCCACACATGGAATAACAACCCCCTCCCCCTCATGTGTACGAGGTAGCGCTAGGAACAGACAACAAAGGCCCCATTCGTTCACACTCAGTCTCTAGCTGTCATGTAATAATGCACCGAAACCACAGCTCCCTTTCCACATCCAGGCCCCACACAACTTTCCATGGTTTACCCCAGATGCTTCACATGCCCTGGTTCAATCCATTGACAGCATGTCGAACCCGGTATACCAAATCGTTCCAATTCACTCTATTCCTTGCACGCCTTTCACCCCCCTGCATGTTCAGGCCCCGATCACTCAAAATCTTTTTCACTCCATCTTTCCACCTCCAATTTGGTCTCCCACTTCTCCTTGTTCCCTCCACCTCTGACACATATATCCTCTTGGTCAGTCTTTCCTCACTCATTCTCTCCATGTGACCAAACCATTTCAAAACACCCTCCTCTGCTCTCTCAACCACACTCTTTTTATTTCCACACATCTCTCTTACCCTTACATTACTTACTCGATCGAACCACCTCACACCACATATTGTCCTCAAACATCTCATTTCCAGCACATCCACCCTCCTGCGCACAACTCTATCCATAGTCCACACCTCGCGGCCATACAAGATTGTTGAAACCACTATTCCTTCAAACATACCCATTTTTGCTTTCCGAGATAATGTTCTCGACTTCCACACATTCTTCAAGGCTCCCAGGATTTTCGCCCCCTCCCCCACCCTATGATCCACTTCCGCTTCCATGGTTCCATCCGCTGCCAGATCCACTCCCAGATATCTAAAACACTTTACCTCCTCCAGTTTTTCACCATTCAAACTTACCTCCCAATTGACTTGACCCTCAACCCTACTGTACCTAATAACCTTCCTCTTATTCACATTTACTCTTAACTCTCTTCTTTCACACACTTTACCAAACTCAGTCACCAGCTTCTGCAGTTTCTCACATGAATCAGCCACCAGCGCTGTATCATCAGCGAACAACAACTGACTCACTTCCCAAGCTCTCTCATCCACAACAGATTTCATACTTGCCCCTCTTTCCATTCACCTCCCTAACAACCCCATCCATAAACAAATTAAACAACCATGGACACATCACACACCCCTGCCGCAAACCTACATTCACTGAGAACCAATCACTTTCCTCTCTTCCTACACGTACACATGCCTTACATCCTCGATAGAAACTTTTCACTGCTTCTAACAACTTGCCTCCCACACCATATATTCTTAATACCTTCCACAGAGCATCTCTATCAACTCTATCATATGCCTTCTCTAGATCCATAAATGCTACATACAAATCCTTTTTCTTTTCTAAGAATTTCTCACATACATTCTTGAAAGCAAACACCTGATCCACACATCCTCTACCACTTCTGAAACCACACTGCTCTTCCCCAATCTGATGCTCTGTACATGCCTTCACCCTCTCAATCAATATCCTCCCATATAATTTACCAGGAATACTCAACAAACTCATACTTCTGTAGTTTGAGCACTCACTTTTATCCCCTTTGCCTTTGTTCAATGGCACTATGCAAGCATTCCGCCAATCCTCAGGCACCTCACAATGAATCATACATACATTAAATAACCTTACCAACCAGTCAACAATACAGTTACCCCCTTTTTTAACAAATACCACTGCAATACCATCCAAACCTGCTGCCTTGCCGGCTTTCATCTTTCGCAAAGCTTTTACTACCTCTCCTCTGTTTACCAAATCATTTTCCCTAACCCTCTCACTTTGCACACCACCTCGACCAAAACACCCTATATCTGCCACTCTATCATCAAACACATTTAACAAACCTTCAAAATACTCCATCTCCCTCTCACATCACCACTACTTGTTCTCACCTCCTCACTTGCCCCCTTCAGTGAAGTTCCCATTTGTTCCCTTGTCTTACGCACTTTATTTACCTCCTTCCAAAACATCTTTTTATTCTCCCTAAAATTTGATGATACTCTCTCACCCCAACTCTCATTTGCCCTGTTTTTCACCTCATGCACCTTTCTCTTGACCTCCTGCCTCTTTCTGTTATATATCTCCCACTCATTTGCATTTTTTCCTTGCAAAAGTCGTCCAGATGCCTCTCTCTTCTGTTTCACTCATCACAACTCACTACCCTTTTCAACCTGCCCACTTCCCACGCTTCTCATGCCACAAGCATCTTTTGCGCAACTCATCACTGCTTCCCTAAATACATCCCATTCCTCCCCCACTCTCCTTACGACCTTTGTGTTCACCTTTTTCCATTCTGTACTCAGTCTCTACTAGGTACTTCTTCAAGTCCACTTACTCTCACCAGTCTTTTCACCCCAACATTCTCTCTTCTCTTCTGAAAACCTGTACAAATCTTCACCTTAGCCTGCACAAGATAATGATCAGACATCCCTCCAGTTGCAACTCTCAGCACATTAACATCCAAAAGACTCTTGCGCGCGCCTATCAATTAACACGCAATGCAATAACGCTCTCAGGCCATCTCTCCTACTTACATACGTATTCTTATGTATATCTCTCTTTTTAAACTAGGTATTCCCAATCACCAGTCCTTTTTCAGTACATAAATCTACAAGCTCTTCACCATTTCCATTTACAACACTGAACACCCCATGTACACCAATTATTCCCTCAACTGCCACATTACTCATCTTTGCATTCAAATGACCCATCACTATAACCCGGTCTCGTGCATCAAAACTACTAACACACTCACTCAGCTGCTCCCAAAACACTTGCCTCTCATGATCTTTCTTCTCATGCCCAGGTGCATATGCACCAATAATCACCCATCTCTCTCCATCAACTTTCAGTTTTACCCATATCAATCTAGAGTTTACTTTCTTACACTCTATCACTTACTCCCATCACTCCTGTTTCAGGAGTAGTGCTGCTCCTTCCCTTGCTCTCGTTCTCTCACTAACCCTGACTTTACTCCCCAGACATTCCCAAACCACTCTTCCCCTTTACCGTTGAGCTTCGTTTCACTCAGAGCCAAAACATCCAGGTTCCTTTCCTCAAACATACTACCGATCTCTCCTTTTTTCTCATCTTGGTTGCATCCACGCTCATTTAGACACCCCAATCTGAGCCTTCGAGGAGGATGAGCACTCCCCGCGTGACTCCTTCTTCTGTTTCCCCTTTTAGAAAGTTAAAATACAAGGAGGGGAGGGTTTCCAGCCCCCCCCCCCCCGCTCCCTTCCCCTTTATTCGCCTTCTACGACATGTGAGGAATGCGTGGGAAGTATTCTTTCTCCCGTATCCCCAGGGATTTATATATATATATATATATATATATATATATATATATATATATATATATATATATATATTCTCTCTTACTTCCATACTATTCACCATTTCCAACGTTAGCGAGGTAGCGTTAAGAACAGAGGACTGGGCCTTTGAGGGAATATCCTCACCTGGCACCCTTCTCTGTTCCTTCCTTTGGAAAATTAAAAAAAAAAGAATATATATATATATATATATATATATATATATATATATATATATATATATATATATATATACATGTATATGTATATTGTAAACTGCTTCCCTACTGAGTCCGTAGCCTTTCCAAAAACATACAAAGCTTTATTTGTCGATCAGATCTGGGTCACGATCTGGAACTTGTAAGTCCGTGAGAGACGAGAACGGACGTGGGCAGGTATTAGGCTGTAGGCCAAAGCCTATTTATAACTTCCAAAGTACTGAGTTCCTGTGTTGATGTAATGGGCATAGAAGTAACTAGCTATCACGATTGAAAACTTCACCTTGGTTGAAACATTGATTTTGAGCCAAGTAATTTGTTGAGTAAGAAAATGCCTTGGAAAAGGCTTGAAACATCTACAAAACCAGACCGAAGCTGAGACCTTCCCTGGAAGCTGAATCAATGCACAGAAGATATATTTACACCGGAATTCATTGATGGTAACTCAAGTTGCTGGACATTCTTGTGTACTGTGTATCCCCTTTTTTATGTAAGGTGAGACAGCACGGGCAGCTGTGGCCCTAATCAAGGCCATCCCATTAACGCTATATATATATATATATATATATATATATATATATATATATATATATATATATATATATATATATATATGGAGAGAATGAGTGAGGAAAGATTGACCAAGAGGATATATGTGTCGGAGGTGGAGGGAACGAGAAGTGGGAGACCAAATTGGAGGTGGAAAGATGGAGTGAAAAAGATTTTGAGTGATCGGGGCCTGAACATGCAGGAGGGTGAAAGGCGGGCAAGGAATAGAGTAAATTGGATCGATGTGGTATACCGGGGTTGACGTGCTGTCAGTGGATTGAATCAGGGCATGTGTGAAAGAAGAAAGTTAAGAGTAAATGTGAATATATATATATATATATACATATATATATATATATATATATATATATATATATATATATATATATATATATATATATATATATATATATATAGATTTATATATATATATATATATATATATATATATATATATATATATATATATATATATATATATATATATGTAAATGTGAATAAGAGCGAATAAGAGCAAGGTTATTAGGTACAGTAGGGTTGAGGGTCAAGTCAATTGGGAGGTGAGTTTGAATGGAGAAAAACTGGAGGAAGTGAAGTGTTTTAGATATCTGGGAGTGGATCTGGCAGCGGATGGAACCATGGAAGCGGAAGTGGATCATAGGATAGGGGAGGGGGCGAAAATTCTGGGAGCCTTGAAGAATGTGTGGAAGTCGAGAACATTATCTCGGAAAGCAAAAATGGGTATGTTTGAAGGAATAGTGGTTCCAACAATGTTGTATAGTTGCGAGGCGTGGGCTATGGATAGAGTTGTGCGCAGGAGGATGGATGTCCTGGAAATGAGATGTTTGAGGACAATGTGTGGTGTGAGGTGGTTTGATCGAGTAAGTAACGTAAGGGTAAGAGAGATGTGTGGAAATAAAAAGAGCGTGGTTGAGAGAGCAGAAGAGGGTGTTTTGAAATGGTTCGGGCACATGGAGAGAATGAGTGAGGAAAGATTGACCAAGAGGATATATGTGTCGGAGGTGGAGGGAACGAGGAGAAGAGGGAGACCAAATTGGAGGTGGAAAGATGGAGTGAAAAAGATTTTGTGTGATCGGGGCCTGAACATGCAGGAGGGTGAAAGGAGGGCAAGGAATAGAGTGAATTGGAGCGATGTGGTATACCGGGGTTGACGTGCTGTTAGTGGATTGAATCAAGGCATGTGAAGCGTCTGGGGTAAACCATGGAAAGCTGTGTAGGTATGTATATTTGCGTGTGTGGACGTATGGGGGTGGGTTGGGCCATTTCTTTCGTCTGTTTCCTTGCGCTACCTCGCAAACGCGGGAGACAGCGACAAAGCAAAAAAAAAAAAAAAAAAAAATATATATATATATATATATATATATATATATATATATATATATATATATATATATATATATATATATATATATGTGATTGTTTCTCAGTGAATGTAGGTTTGCGGCAGGGGTGTGTGATGTCTGTATGGTTGTTTAATTTGTTTATGGATGGGGTTGTTAGGAAGGTGAATGCAAGAGTTTTGGAAAGAGGGGCAAGTATGAAGTCTGTTGGGGATGAGAGAGCTTGGGAAGTGAGTCAGTTGTTGTTCGCTGATGATACAGCGCTGGTGGCTGATTCATGTGAGAAACTGCAGAAGCTGGTGACTGAGTTTGGTAAAGTGTGTGAAAGAAGAAAGTTAAGAGTAAATATGAATAAGAGCAAGGTTATTAGGTACAGTAGGGTTAAGGGTCAAGTCAATTGGGGAGGTGAGTTTGAATGGAGAAAAACTGGAGGAAGTGAAGTGTTTTAGATATCTGGGAGTGGATCTGGCAGCGGATGGAACCATGGAAGCGGAAGTGGATCATAGGGTGGGGGAGGGGGCGAAAATTCTGGGGGCCTTGAAGAATGTGTGGAAGTCGAGAACATTATCTCGGAAAGCAAAAATGGGTATGTTTGAAGGAATAGTGGTTCCAACAATGTTGTATGGTTGCGAGGCGTGGGCTATGGATAGAGTTGTGCGCAGGAGGATGGATGTGCTGGAAATGAGATGTTTGAGGACAATGTGTGGTGTGAGGTGGTTTGATCGAGTAAGTAACGTAAGGGTAAGAGAGATGTGTGGAAATAAAAAGAGCGTGGTTGAGAGAGCAGAAGAGGGTGTTTTGAAATGGTTTGGGGGCACATGGAGAGAATGAGTGAGGAAAGATTGACCAAGAGGATATATGTGTCGGAGGTGGAGGGAACGAGGAGAAGAGGGAGACCAAATTGGAGGTGGAAAGATGGAGTGAAAAAGATTTTGTGTGATCGGGGCCTGAACATGCAGGAGGTTTCAAACTCACCTCCCAATTGAATTGACCCTCAATCCTACTGTACCTAATAACCTTCCTCTTATTCACATTTACTCTTAACTTTCTTCTTTCACACACTTTACCAAACTCAGTCACCAGCTGCTGCAGTTTCTCACATGAATCAGCCACCAGCGCTGTATCATCAGCGAACAACAACTGACTCACTTCCCAAGCTCTCTCATCCCCAACAGACTTCATACTTGCCCCTCTTTACAAAACTCTTGCATTCACCTCCCTAACAACCCCATCCATAAACAAATTAAACAACCATGGAGACATCACACACCCCTGCCGCAAACCTACATTCACTGAGAACCAATCACTTTCCTCTCTTCCTACACGTACACATGCCTTACATCCTCGATAAAAACTTTTCACTGCTTCTAACAACTTGCCTCCCACACCATATATTATTAATACCTTCCACAGAGCATCTCTATCAACTCTATCATATGCCTTCTCCAGATCCATAAATGCTACATACAAATCCATTTGCTTTTCTAAGTATTTCTCACATACATTCTTCAAAGCAAACACCTGATCCACACATCCTCTACCACTTCTAAAACCACATATGTATATGTATATGTATATACCCTAGCGTGAGTCAGGTACCCATTATATCGACTAACCCACAGGGGTGGATGAACAGCTGGATTGACTGTAGACCGACTGCCATAACCAGGATTTGAACCTTTGCTCTCAAACCTGAGCGGTTCAGCCCGTGAATGCGTCACGGTCAGGAACGCTAACCGCCACACTATTTCGGTCCATGGCGTCACTGTCCACAGGTCTGGTAGGAGTGCGAAGCAAAATCGCCTCCCTCGCACCAGAAATCAAAATTGAAATTGTGTGACATGCAAACCTAATCCAGTTTAAACAGGAGTTTGTATAGGATGGAGACCAATGTGCCATGCAAGAGGAATGACTTGTGAGGGGCAGGGGAGCATCTGGAAATGTTGACGGCAGAAGGATCTTGGACACACACACACACACACACACACACACACACCTAAAACGCATCAGTTGAAGAAGAGATCCAATGCTGCTTAACTCTATCTAAAAACCATTGTATCTCCGTCGGATTCAAGTAACTGCATCAACCAAACGCCGTCACAATAGCTGACATAACATAAGTTCAGCTGGGAGGGAGACGGGACTGGCCGAGTCTCCTGAGATCCACAGGTCGTGGAATTATTTAAAGTCCTGTGAGACACAACTTTGTTTACTGGCAGTGAAGAAGGGCGTCGGGGGAAATTGTTATCGCTGCGTTTGTCGGAGGTGCAGGCCTTCAAACCTGAGAAACTTTTTACACGAAAACATTTGGTGAAATAACTTTTATCGTAAGAGTACTGGGGAAAAATACATACGAGGGACTGTAAAGTTTTGAGCATGATCAGATTTTGTGTTTCAGTGTTGATGATAGACTGTGTTCTTCTCGGATACTACACTGAGGGAGAGGGTTGAGTCAGTGCAACATGTCAGTGTAATTACCTATATTTCAGTTTAGTTACGGATGTCAGTGTAATTACCTATTTTTCAGCGTATCTATATGTTTGTCAGCGTAATTACGCATGGGGGCTCAATTTCTTTAATATTCTGTTATCGTACAGCCTTTATTAACTTTTGTTCGACGTCTTCATTAACCACAAACTAGTTAAGTGAATTGCAGTCATCCACCTCATACTTAAAAGTACTTTTTCCCCACAAATTTCCAGTTGAAAGTATGTGCTGTTCTCTGGCTGTTGCATTCATACATTTTTTCGAAGAACTGTTCACTGTCTACGTCATAAGGCTGGTCTAAAGACTCAAACGATTGTTATTAGGTTACCCCTGACTCTTCTCTCTTCTCTGGTGGGCAAGTTTAAGGCCTCTAGATTCGTGAAATCATAAACAAGCAGTGCTACAGTGAGTGCTCGCTGTAAAGAAATCAGTGCTACGTTGGGTGGCTGCTATAAGAAATCATTGTTACCACGGGTGACTGCCATAAAGAAATCAGCGTTACAATGGGTGACTGCTATAAAGAAATTAGTGGGTGGACGCTGCAGAGAAATCAGTGCTACATATGTACTAATTATAAAAAAGTTTATACCATACTCTAATATATGAATGCTATACGAAAGTCAGAATTACATCACATGATCGTTATACAGAGCAGTTAGTTGTCCCAGCGTGTGGCCGTTACGAAGAGTTCGCTTGGTGATATGTGACCGCTATGCAAACGTCAGTGCTAGAACGTACGATCGCTTTGGGAAAGGTAAACGTTAACAAGAATGATCGCTTGAGATTGGTAAGCGCCCAGAAGGGTGATCGCTGCAGAGTTTTCGGTTGCAATAACATATTTGCATAAACATGCGTAAACTCGATTACAATTTCAGTATCCACACATTTATTATGAAACAATGGCGTATTTATATGATAATTTAGATTAGTATGTAAATGAACAAATGCATAAATGCCCGAAATTTCATCAAAATTCATAAACATAAAAGCTTCCGGTACATAATGCATGAAATAAGAGAACTGTACTCGAGACTGTAACATACATGTGACGAAGGTTATTCGATTAGACATAGAATTAGAATTCCTTGGTCATGGGCTCAACTCGCTCCATCTCATTGATCTTTGGGACCGTACTGTCTTCCATGTCGAAGGCACTCTTGAACTTGCCATTCGGCTCGCCACACATCCTTACATCTTTGAAGAATTGCGTAATATCAAAACCATTACGAATGTCTGTCCTACACTTACTCTTCTCGTTATGTGTTGTCTGAATACGCCACTCTTTTATGAAACCTGTTTCTGTCTCTGAGAAGGAGGGCTAATCTTCCTCCTCCTCTTCGGTCGACCAGTTTTCGACTTCCTAAGGGGAGGATGAGCGCCCGGGATGGGTGTGGGCTATCTGCCCAGGCCAGGACCCATGCAGGTCCCACCCAGGGTGCTCAGACGGTGTTTCTTTGAACAAAAGGACAACGGACGCGCACATTCCACGGCCCTACGGACGCGCACATTCCACGGTCCTACGGACTTAAAGTCGAGTTATTACGAGACCAGAGAGTGAGAACAAGTAACCAAACAACAAGCTTTCCTCACTGCATTAAATAAAGCTTTTCTGGCTCGTCCCGCACACTGTAGGATTTGCATAATGCCCGCGACAAGCAAAGTCACTTATGTCCCTCTCACGCGGAGGGAATCTGTATGATCCACAACGACGACTGAACCGACGTGAGTGTCGGGGAGAGAGAGAGAGAGAGAGAGAGAGAGAGAGAGAGAGAGAGAGAGAGAGAGAGAGAGAGAGAGAGTTACCTGTGTTGAAGTGTTGGAGAAGGTGACCAGTGGCGGAGAACTGCTGGAGAAGGTTTCTAGTGGGGAGGATATTATCTGCGTCGGGAAGATTGCCTGTGGTGGAGAAGGGTGCCTGTGGTAAAGTTGCTTTAGGTGGAGAACGCTACGTGTGGTGGAGAACGCTACCCGTGGTGGAGAGGGTTGCCCGTGGTGAATCAGAGTACCTGTGGTAGAGAACGTTACTTGGGGTGAAGAAGGCTACTACGTGTGGTGGAGATAGTTACCTGTGCTGAGGAAGAGAAGGTTGCGTAGACATGAGAGCATATGGAAAATTCAGACAGGAATAGGCCCGTTGGACGGTGATGAGGTTATCAGCTACTATTTGCGCTAACGTTGAGATAACTCTCTTGCCACCTTCCTCATCCCTCCTACGAACAGCTGCCAGGAAAATGAGGAACGGAAAAAACGCTTCGCTGAAGCAAAGGCAAGCATAGAATTAAACAAGAAAGAAGGAACCAGAATACTTTTGTGTATATACCATCTTGCCATGACTCGCTACACTGCGGTATATAGCGCTACATTCTAGCAGTGGTTTCGGAAGCGCTCTACTCCAGCTATGGTCTTTCAGATCGGGAGGGTCGTTCTGTTTTGATGTCCAGCTGACTTATCGTGCCTTTAGTGCTTCATGACTTTTGATCTCCCAAGCCCATCATTATGACGATATTACTTGTGTGTTCGAGTGGACTGGAGATAAGCTCTTCCGTGGTTCAGTACCTTAGCACATCCTGTCATTTCTGTCTTCCGTCGGCGTTCGTGTGGAGAAGTCCTATTACAGAATCAACTATGATAAATGGATTTTATATCCATCGCGATCTAAGAACACCTCTGAACATTTGAGAGACCTTGACACTATTAATGACTTGAGGAACCTTATTCATAATCCTATTACTAAGAGAAGGGTTACTCATCCTTAATGTCTTCCTGGACCCTTATCTACATCATGATAAGATTCGTAGTCTTATCACCTACCTTAATCGCCATTAGACTTTCGTGTATGGCGTTTCCAACTCAGTCAAAATTGAAGTGTCATAACTCTAGCTTCATTTCACCACCCCCTCACTGACATGGGATATAAGAATGTCTATCCTACGCTCCGCGTCCTCTCTTACAGAAAACGTAAGACTGCCTGCACGCCACCCGGAGTGTAGTAGATAAAGTCCTTGATAGATTCCATCTCACTGAGAGCCAAGGGACGTATAGAGCCTGAGCCATTGCATTGAGCACTTAACTCTGGTAAATTATTGGCGGACTTTTTATAAACATGAGGGGAGCTACGATCTTGCATGCGGGTTAGACTCGACTCGGTCAAACACACACACACACACACACACACACACACACACACACACACACACACACACACACGCAAACAAACACACGCACACACACAGAAAAGGACGAACAGACTGAGTAAGGAGTGGAGGGCAGAGGGAACTAGAGTGTAATGGTCTCTTATCTGAAGATGTTTCGTTTACTGCCTGCATCATCGTAAAATGTAAGGTGAATATCAATATCTCATCTGCAGGCTGGGTTAAAGTTTCCTAATGAGACAGTGATAACGACTTTGTTGATGGGTAAAGTTTATCGTAATTGGCAGCGAGGTGTAAAGTAGTCTCGCCAACCCATAATGAACACTGGAAACGCACGTGTCAGGTTAAATGCCTCTAAGGCTCTGTTTCTGCCCATTTCTCTATCAAAAATTCCTCGACTTTCCTCTCTCCTTTTGACGGATTTGTGATTCCACCTCTTGAATCCATAAATGTGCTTGGTGTTACTGTGATATCCACTCTGATCCCTCACATTACAGGGATAGCTAAGTCTGCCTCTCAGAGATCTAGAGGTCGAAATTTCTTTTCTTCTGAACAGTTGCTCCGTTTATACAGAGGTTTGATCCTTCCTTGTATGGAGTACTGCTCTCAGATCTGAGGTGGTTCTAACTCTCCATTTTTGTTTGAACGAGTTGAGTCGAAAGCGGTCCGATTTATAAACTCTCGTTGGCTAACTTCAAAAATTTGACCCGCTTGCCCTATGCCGCAATGTCGGTTCACTTTCAGTCTTCTGTAGATATTACTTTGGTTTTTGCCCCCGAGACCTGACTGTTTGTGTGCCCCCACTTTTAGCTAGACCACGCAATGCTGGGCAAGCTACTGCGTCACATGATTACTGTGTGGCCGTTGGCAACTCAAGAATGGACCGATTGAATAACTTTCTTTTCTTACATGTCTAAGCTGTGGAACTCTATACCCTTTCATGTCTTTCCCACTAAATATGACTTGGTGATTGTTGAAAGACAAGTTTTTAACTTTTTCCACAATTCGCAAAGATTTTAAGCCTTTTCCCAGTCTCCCTTTCATTAACGTTTTTATATTTCAATTAAGGACCAACTTTGATGTAGACTTTTGTGCGTGACTGGAGCCTCCAACGTAAAAAGATATGTATATCTGTACCATAACAGCGATGTTATCGTCTATGATATTCCCGTCACAGAGTATTATAACCAATTGGAGATGAGAATTTGACGTCAAGCCTCTCTAACTTGAGTCAAATTAAAGGAAAACCAGCCAGACTAGAGACGATTAGAGAGAGATTAACTATGTCGTGGAACAATGATGGAAAAGCAACATGTCAGCCAATGAAAGGAACCAACACGAGACCAAGGGGGTAGCAACCAACAGACAAGGTTGGACTGAGAGTCTGGGAGGAGATCCGGAAAAGTAGAAAACGAGGTGAGAAAAGAAGTGAAAGAAGGAGAGATGAAGGATAACCACCTGAAATTCATAGTGTACATTGCCAACATGTCCGGCGGAGTGTATGATGGAATGTGTAGATTAAAGCTTCTAAGACTACTTACATTTACTACTGACAGAAGCAATTGCGCTTTTTCCGAGGAGGGATGTGGGTTCTGTGACCTGGAGACGTGTACTGGGGACGTATAATCCATCATTAGAGAGAAGACAGTGAGTGTGTCCTGCACGGACCCTTAAGATGAGCCACAGTGATCCCAGCAAAAACATATCAAGTGGATTCTCTCTGGAGACGAATGTAGGAGTAAACAAGAGAAGAGTAAAGAAAGAGAAAAAGGACGACCCTCAGACTCTGAGGGGCTGATAACACTGCCACACTACCTGCACCCCGACCATCACGACGACCTGGCCAACGAACATCAGAAAACCTCTTAGAAATCCCATCAAAATTGGTTTTCATGTTAGGTCACTTGTCTAGACCGAAAGTTCGTGACAGTAGCCGCGATGGCATTCGAAAGAAAGAGGACGTGGTATAGAGGAAAAAGCTACTCCCTGGAGAAGGATGCCATTCTCCATTACGTTGAAACACCAACTTGCACCCTGGGTTAAAAGTTTAGCGTTAAGTCGTGTTGGATTTGATCATTATTGACATTACTAGTTTTGATCACGCTCTTATGTAGTTCGTAGATGGTGCCAGACACCCCCATCTACCTTAATCTCCATAAACACACTGGCTGGAGACGGATTCCATTCGCCATTATGTAGGAACGCCATCTTGTACGCTAGGGTAGTGGAGTTGATCAATATTAATGCTATTACTCGTTTCGATGACTCTCCGATAGAGTTCGTAGTTAGACCCAGACACGTCATCTACCTTCATTTCCTCACGCACACTCCAAACTTTAGCGAAGACCCTTAGACCTGCATAACCGCGTTCTTATGTACCTTCGTCTCGTCGTGGGTGTTGATTTTCTCAGTCTTCAACATCAAGGATGAAGCTGAACACTTCCGTACCTACACCCGTGTGAACTTTCCCAACTTTCCTTTCCAAAGTTAAGCTTCGCAAGTTCGCACTGAATTTCTGTACCCAAACTAAGGTTCATTTTGGTAGCTTTTGATATTCCCCTTTGTTCGCAAGCCCCTCGAATTTCAGCGGGTCATTATTAATCATGGTATCTGAAATGACACGTTCCTTGACCATCACCTGTAGGTTGAAGATGGGGTTTCGCGACACACACACACACACACACACACACACACACATAAGCATCTGCATGTACCACTCATGGCACTTTTTGCTCAGATTTTTTTCTTTTCTTTGCTTTGCTTGATGGGATCACTATTTTGTGATGACTGACAAGCGGGGACATTCCTGCCGACCGGTCCTATACGCTCGCTGCTTTTACAGTAAATCGAAGAACCTACGACAGTATGTGGAGGTCAGAAGAAATTCTTCAACGAATCCTGAAGGTCATTTTAAACTCCAAAAATTCTCCAACGGATCATACTTTCCATTCCTTAGCGAGCTGTTGCACTCTCACAATCGCGTTTCTGTCACATTAACAGACGAGTAAGAAATTCCATTTGATTTATATTATCAGAAATTCATAACTTTACAGTGTATTGCCTTCAGAGGAGAAATATACTGCGAAAAACGTTAAGCATTAAGTGTGATTCAAAAGTCAGTGCATTACGGAGGATAGATCAGTGTTTGGTGGACCCCGAGAGTGGAGTGGGAGGTCATCCTTCAGTATCTGCTTGGAGCATATTCTGGGAAATGTTGAGACGACGTATCCTGAGGTGATCTATCAAGGAAAAATGACCACACCGGAGCCCTGTGTTGGTTGAGGTGTGGTGAAGCGTAGCCTGCTGTCTGTGGAGGAAGCCATGGTACGTGTTAAGGGGCGTCTTGTTGTCTCCCAGGGGCTGCTTGTTATGTGTGATGGGCAACTCAATACGCCTGTAAGGGTATTATGTGATGAACGACGTCTTGCCTGCGAGAGGAAAAGGTTTGCCTGAGAAGGGGAGGTCTGATGCGTGAGAGAATGGCCTATTTACTTGTAAGGAGGAGGTGGAGGCCGAGGTATTTGTAAGGAGGTGGTGGAGGCCGCGTTACTTGTAGAGAGGGGGTGGAGGCTGCGTTACTTGTAAGGAGGGAATGGAGGCCGAGGTATCTGTAAGGACGGGGTGGAGGCCACGTTACTTGTAACGAGGAGGTGGAGGCCGCGTTACCTGTAAGGGGTTGTTTAGTGCCTGTGAGTGACGTCCGCTTAAAATATCAAGTAAAGTTTGTAACCCATTACAGGTGGCGACTCTCCTGTGAGGATGAGCACGTACCGGTGAGTGGCTGGCTTGATTGTGAGAGGCGGGGTGTCAGCTTGTGATGTTAAGATCACCTAAAGAAAACGGTTTATTTATTCTTTTCTCCTCGTACAAACAAACTGAAAATTTCGAGTGGTGATTCATCGTAAGTTTTACGACTGAAGAAATCGCCTTTTTTTTCATCATTGAAGTGATTTATTCCGTGGTATACTCCTCCTCTCCCTCCCGTCCAGCTACAGGGCACAGGTAGACAGTGGTGGTGATCCCAGCGAGGTCGCGAAAGGCCTTCCCCTCCTTCTCCGGATGTTAAAAATACGCTTGGAGGAGCGAGCAGACCCGAGAGGCGGCGGGTGAATTATACTGAATTTAACGCCACCGTCTCTCCCTACCAAGTTATAGCTTGTCACCACCGCCAGCCGTATTAGTCACGAGTTTTTAACCCCCCCAGAGATTAAACATGGGGAGTTACTGACGCCGGTGATTAATCAAGCATGATTCATTAGATCAGGGGGGTGAAAAAATGATCCAACAAACATTCGGTGATAATCGTTCAGCGTGATCAAGACGTTGTCACGCCAGCTGTGGTAGATATGGCGGGACTGGTGACTGTGTGTTATAAAGTGCCGCTATTGCAGGAGGGGAAATCTATAAGGCGAATGTGGGAAACATATGAATCAGGGGGACGTGTACCTGTACGTGAACTCTATTTACGGTTTACAGGGTTGACAAATGAGTCTGATGGAATGATGCGTGTATGTCAGGTGATTTACGTTCTACATGTGTATATTGCTCATGCGCAACTTTACGTTCTACGGGGATATGAGTGTGTATGGCAGTACCTGTATATTGCTCACGCACAGCTTAGCTGGGACCAAAGTGTGTACGCTGTATACACTTACAGGTGTATGACAGATCATAGACGTGACTATTCAACTCTCAGTGGTACAAAAGCGTCCGATAGTGGAATTTTTTGTTCGTTACAGCCTTTTCGATACAGCTGGAAGAAATACAGTTGTATGAGAATGTGTGGAACTAGAATGTTGCTTTGCATACAACTTAGAGATGAAAAAATGCCTTAGTGGGGTATGAGTGCGCAGATTATGTATAGTTGAAGGCTACGAATGATGTATATAGGTGATATAAAGTGCTTCTTGCAATTCTCTTTTCTTCCTTGCCAGCAAAACTACTTTGCATCATCAGCCCATCGGCTTTTAGAGCAACATAATCCTCTGAAGAAGCAAGCAAACAAACAAGCGATCTGGTCAACAAGCTATCGGGAAAGAAACAAACAAAGCCATTGAGGCCGTAATATACAAGCAGATGTTGTGTATTCCATTACCCTGCAACACACACACACACACACACACACACACACACACACACACACACACACACACACACACACACACCTACCTTCCTCCCCCATGTATAACACTCTCTCTCTCTCTCTCTCTCTCTCTCTCTCTCTCTCTCTCTCTCTCTCTCTCTCTCTCTCTCTCTCTCTCTCTCTCTCTCTCTCTCTCTCCTGTACTACACACACACGCCCCTCCCTTGCACCCCACACGCCCCTCCCAAGGACCCAGGGACCCAGCACCACGCTCCCCTGCCCAGCCCACCCACTCTCTCCCCCTTCCCTCCAGCGCACCCCCCCCCCCACCCCCTCACTAGCACAGGAGTATATAATATATTCCACCGTCGTATGACTTAAATTTCTCATGCTCATAATTCTATCCTTCTTCTCGCCGAGTTTTTTCGTCCGCGTCGAAAATTTGCTCAGTCGCGTCGTGAATTTATTCTTCCACCTCGAGAATTTATTCCTCCCTTGTGGTGAGTTAATCCCGTCTTTCGTATATGTCTCTTCCTCTCCCTCCATTTTGAAATTCTATTCTTGTCTTAGATTTCTCTTACATATTCATTTGGGTCGTCCGTTGCATCTTTGAGCTTTTCATTCTTATTTATTCTAGATGATTTATTTTGGTCTTCGTCACGTGAGTCGTAGATTTATTCCTCCCTGAATTTGCTTGCTTTCGTCGTGAATATGCCCCAAGTGATCATGAGTTTATTCCTGTTCGTTAATTACAACTGTCTGTAGATTTATTCCTACGAGTTGTATTACTCATCTTTTTATTGCCGTGAATTTATTCAATGTTTTCATTTACTTCGTCTTTAGTGCCGTGAATTTATTCAATGCTTCCCTTTACCTGTTCTTTACCGTTGGGGATTTATTCGTATCTTCATCCTGTTCTTTGTTGTCGGGAATTTATTCGTAAGTGCTTTCAACCTGCTCTTTACTGTTGGGAATATATATAAACCTGTGATCATTGATCTTCATGCTATGCCATTCATTCAGTCATGTCTAAGTATATGTGACTTGTTCATTCATTCACATCCTGTCTCTTTGTGTCTGTTATTCTTTCATCCATTCACATCCTGTGTCTTTGTAGTCACTTCATTCTTCCATATTCTTCCTTCATAACGTGTATTTATTCCTCCATCATTTCTTTCTCAATATTTTGATGTTTGTTTGTCCCACGATTTGGTAATGTATTCTCCATGGTCGTGGATCAATTTCTTCATACATGGGTCTGAATTAAAAGCGTCTCCTATAAATTTCAAGTTTACTTTCTAGTCTAAATCTTGAGTTTATGCGAACCAGAATTGGCATTAGAACGGTGTTGTTTTTCTTAACCGTGCATATATTTGCGAAGAATTCTTCTGCATAACCCGGGTAGAGGGCATTATGTTAAGGTAAATGACAAAGGACTTGTGTGCAAAGGGAGCGGAGAGAGTGCGTGCGGAGGGTACGTATGTAGGGTAGATGAGGGTAGAGATTAGCTGCTTTCCTTTAGGAATTTATCCTCCTTCATTACCATAAAGAAATAAATGGTCCACCTAGGCTAGCTGCCAGTATGACGCCTAGTAATGCATATGAGGTATGCAGCGTCCAACAGTCTGGTAGGTCAAACGTGAAACCGACAAATTTTGGCCATCAGCTGTGGAGGACCGTCCCATGTCCAAAACAAATGATGTACAAGACTGAACTTCCCGCATGTGGGTCTTCGTGAAGGACATGAGAAACGAAAGTCATATGAGTGACTGATTGGCGTCTCGCTAACAGCTGTTGCACGATTTAAAAAGCCAAAAATCACTTTAGAAAGAAATGCCAGTGGTATCAGAAAGTACTGACATTTATAGTTAACAAGAACCATGCATAAAAAATTCAGGGAACAGCCAAGAAGTAATCAGGATCACTCGTAAATATCTAATCACTGCAATGAGTCATTCTGTAAATAAATGAGAAATAACTAGTGCACAAATTAAAAGCAAGCTGCACTACCCAAAATTTTCTGTTTTTCGTAAAAGAACGATTGTTTTTCTTCTGTTTCTTAACCTTTATGGAGACGGATAGTGGGAGCCAGAGGACTCCCAGTGGCAGAGAAGCTCCGAGTGTCGGCATTCTATCTGTGCTACACCCTGGCTTGTGTACATTATGGTACATTATGACGACGATAGATACATGTCAAGTGTGTAGACAGATGGGTGGCTGTTGCTCTTGATGATACGTCTGGCTCGCTACCATCGGTTGGCTAGGCCCACCTCTTGTTAGGCTAGACCCACCACTTGGCCCAATCCACAGCCTAGCCCAACTCGCAGCTTGGACCAGTACACATCTTGGCCCGACCTACAGCTTGGCCTTCATCCACAGCTTGGCCCGACCCACAGTTTGGCCTGATCCACACAGACAGGCGCCTCGCTCACAGGCCACCCAGTGTCTGTAAACAAACGAAGGAAGAATATTTTTCTGACGTGCACCGTACCCAGCACCCACCTGACACTGACGTGCACCGTACCCAGCACCCACCTGACACTGACGTGCACCGTACCCATCACCCACCTGACACTGACGTGCACCGTACCCAGCACCCACCTGACACTGACGTGCACCGTACCCAGCACCACACCTGACACTGACGTGCACCGTACCCAGCACCCACCTGACACTGACGTGCACCGTACCCAGCACCCACCTGACACTGACGTACACCGTACCCAGCACCCACCTGACACTGACGTGCACCGTACCCAGCACCACACCTGACATTGATGTGCACCATACCCAGCACCACACCTGACACTGACGTGCACCGTACCCAGCACCACACCTGACACTGACGTGCACCGTACCCAGCACCCACCTGACACTGACGTGCACCGTACCCAGCACCACACCTGACACTGACGTGCACCGTACCCAGCACCCACCTGACACTGACGTGCCCCGTACCCAAAACCACACCTGACACTAACGTGCACCGTACCCAGCACCCATCTGACACTGACATGCAGCGTACCCAGCACCCACCTGACACTGACGTGCACCGTACCCAGCACCACACCTGACACTGACGTGCACCGTACCCAGCACCACACCTGACACTGACGTGCACCGTACCTAGCACCACACCTGACACTGACGTGCACCGTACCCAGTACCACACCTGACACTGACGTGCACCGTACCTAGCACCACACCTGACACTGACGTGCACCGTACCCAGCACCACACCTGACACTGACGTGCACCGTACCCAGCACCCACCTGACACTGACGTGCACCGTACCCAGCACCACACCTGACACTGACGTGCACCGTACCCAGTACCACACCTGACACTGACGTGCACCGTACCCAGCACCCACCTGACACTGACGTACACCGTACCCAGCACCACACCTGACACTGACGTGCACCGTACCCAGCACCACACCTGACACTGACGTGCCCCGTACCCAGCACCACACCTGACACTGACGTGCACCGTACCCAGCACCCACCTGACACTGACGTGCACCGTACCCAGCACCACACCTGACACTGACGTGCACCGTACCCAGCACCACACCTGACACTGACGTGCACCGTACCCAGCACCCACCTGACACTGACGTGCCCCGTACCCAGCACCCACCTGACACTGACGTGCACCGTACCCAGCACCCACCTGACACTGACGTGCACCGTACCCAGCACCACACCTGACACTGACGTGCACCGTACCCAGCACCCACCTGACACTGACGTGCACCGTACCCAGCACCCACCTGACACTGACGTGCACCGTACCCAGCACCCACCTGACACTGACGTGCACCGTACCCAGCACCACACCTGACACTGACGTGCACCGTACCCAGCACCCACCTGACACTGACGTGCACCGTACCCAGCACCACACCTGACACTGACGTGCACCGTACCCAGCACCACACCTGACACTGACGTGCACCGTACCCAGCACCCACCTGACACTGACGTGTCCCGTACCCAGCACCCACCTGACACTGACGTGCACCGTACCCAGCACCCACCTGACTCTGACGTGCACCGTACCCAGCACCACACCTGACACTGACGTGCACCGTACCCAGCACCCACCTGACACTGACGTGCACCGTACCCAGCACCCACCTGACACTGACGTGCACCGTACCCAGCACCCACCTGACACTGACGTGCACCGTACCCAGCACCACACCTGACATTGACGTGCACCGTACCCAGCACCACACCTGACACTGACGTGCACCGTACCCAGCACCACACCTGACACTGACGTGCACCGTACCCAGCACCACACCTGACATTGACGTGCACCAGCCTCGTGGTCCCCAGCAAGAGATAAAAAGAATGTTAATGTCCCGCCAAGTGTAAACAAAAAGAAAAAAGTACCAAATTCCTTTAAGATATTAGATAAATGGCTTAAGACGGGTCCAGATGAAGTTGAAAACTCTCTCTCTCTCTCTCTCTCTCTCTCTCTCTCTCTCTCTCTCTCTCTCTCTCTCTCTCTCTCTCTCTCTCTCTCTCTCTCTCTCTCTCTCTCTCCTACGCGACCTGCCATCTTCCACAGGCACCTTCCCTCAACACTGGGATTACACCTTCTTTATAAGAGGCCAACGGGGATGCTGACAACTATGCGGCTCCCGGCCAGACCTGCTGGAGACGGGAGCCAAGGTCGCTGGGCGGGTGTGGGGACAAGCGGCTACAGGAGGAGAGGACCCTCGTAGAGGATGTATCCGGACCATCTTCAACCGACTCCTCTCCTGTTAGAATTACTTCTACTTGCCCTTAGCTGAGTTACAGCTACTTGCCCTTAGCTGGGTTACAGCTACTTGCCCTTAGATGAGTTACTTCTACTTGCCCTTAGCTAAGTTACTTATACTTGCCCTTAGCTGAGTTACTTCTACTTGCCCTTAGATGAGTTACTTCTACTTGCCCTTAGCTAAGTTACTTATACTTGCCCTTAGCTGAGTTACTTCTACTTGCCCTTAGATGAGTTACTTCTACTTGCCCTTAGCTGAGTTACAGCTACTTGCCCTTAGCTGAGTTACTTCTACTTGCCCTTAGCTGAGTTACTTCTACTTGCCCTTAGCTAAGTTACTTATACTTGCCCTTAGCTGAGTTACAGCTACTTGCCCTTAGCTGAGTTACTTCTACTTGCCCTTAGCTAAGTTACTTATACTTGCCCTTAGCTCAGTTACAGCTACTTGCCCTTAACTGAGTTACTTCTACTTGCCCTTAGCTGAGTTACTTCTACTTGCCCTTAGATGAGTTACTTCTACTTGCCCTTAGCTGAGTTACAGCTACTTGCCCTTAGCTGAGTTACTTCTACTTGCCCTTAGCTGAGTTACAGCTACTTGCCCTTAGATGAGTTACTTCTACTTGCCCTTAGCTGAGTTACAGCTACTTGCCCTTAGATGAGTTACGGCGACTTGGCCTTCAGCAGAGTGACAGCAATTCGACCGCAAGCGTTACGATGAGTTACCCATTTGAGTTATGACCAGATAGATTCCCCCAACCCAAAGCAATATGCACACACACACACACACACACACACACACACACACTCACACACACACACACACACACACACACACACACACACACACGTTACCTCCCAAACAGAGACAAAACTTGAACGTCTTTCCCCTTCAACCCATTATCTTCAGACAGGAGATGAACACAGTAAAGTTACCCTTATGAACAGTCGACTCGTAACTGACAGTAAAGAAAACGGCGTCGGAGATATTCGTAGATTTCCGTACAAAAATCTTTATCGAGAACAGATGTCGGATCCCAGAACTTTATTCGTTTTTCCTTGGCAGTTTTGTTACAACACATGGAGACTTGTGGTGGGGTTACAAGGAAATCCTTTTTATGTGTTCCTTACCTAAGTGTTCATTGCTCCAGTCGAGCAAGATTCAGTCAATATTATTTGTGTGTGGAACACCATATCGGAATTGGCAGAGCAGCTCAGAGGAGCTGGAACTTGTCTGGAAAGTCTGTCAAACCCCGTCTCATGCATTATATTCCAATAGCATCTAATGCTAAACCCACCTCACGTGGTTAACTACTAAAAACCAGCCCGGAAAGATAGACTGATAGATTGGCTGGAACATTTACGGAAAGTATTTGAAACTTCGTCTCGTGCATTATATTCCAATAGCATCTTAGTCTTCCCTCTTCTTACATGGTTAACTGCTGGAGAACAGCCTGGAAAGATGACCTGATAAATTTACTGGAAAATGAATGGAAAGTCTTTGAAACCCCTCATTCTACCCTCTCCTTGTGCGATAAATTACTGGAATCTAGCCTGGAAAGATGGAATAACATACTGACGGGTCGACACATCACAAAATCATGCAGGTAGAGCGCATATCCTGCACTTCATCCTCATAGACTGTGATACAACTAACATTACCACAGTTGACAGTTCCTGGTGATGAAGGGAACAGAAGAGACCTATAGGCCGAGCAGCCCTGCCAAACTTGACCAGTTCTAATACCTTTCGTGGAGACAAATACCACATCTTTGTGTGTGTGTGTGTGTGTGTGTGTGTGTGTGTGTGTGTGTGTGTGTGTGTGTGTTTCTGTGTGTGTGATCCTCCTCGCACTGTGGTGGTTTCCACTACCAACCAACCTGGCCTACAAATCATGTTTACTTATCCTGCACAAGGTAAAATACAGGGCAGAAGAGTGTCTTTTTTGAAGAGAAATGCTCCTACAATGAAAGAATAAAAATACTGTAGAACAACATATACGACTTATAAAACCAACTGGCACATGTTTAAGAGGACCAACTTGGGGAGAGAATAGCGTAGATAGTAAACATCGGCGACACAATCGTATCCGTTTTAAGACTTCGGCAGCAACGCAAACATGGAAGACACGCGGTTCCCCGGAGCCTCAAAGCCTTGAGAAAAACGCCCCTCATCTATCACAAGGGACATTTCTCTGCCCAGTGTAGATACTTCCTTACTACACCACACACACACACACACACACACACACACACACACACGCGCGCGCGCGCGCGCGCATACACCTAGTAAGTCTGGGGTATATAAGAGAGGCACCAGAAGGACTTGTTCACAATACCACTTACACACGTTAATGATTCTCCACTTTACATTATCTGATCAATCCCCACTTTCCGACCCGCCTACCCTCTCACTTTTACCTGTCCCCATTAGCAACTATCGACTCCCTACCCTCCTCCAACCCTCTCACCTTTACCTATCCTATCAACAGTGACAATAGCAAGATAATGGATCTCCATCGAAATAAAGCAGGACACAGTCTTTAGCAAGTGTTACAATATGGAGAAAACAACTGTTGTAATATCATTCATAAAAGTTTGATAACCAATGATATAATCCCACTTCACGATTGTACTATGAATATACCATTAGGACTAAAGACCTCTGTGGAAGATACTGATCTCGGTGCAGTACTCGAGAGGACCTCGCTTGCACCAGGCATAACAGAGCAACCGTCGCATCACTAGATGATGCCTTGGACACCGTTAAGCTTTCAGAGGCCAAACGAGAAGCTTCTGCCTGTTACCCAGAATACCGCTCTGTACTCACATCACAGTCTAAAGCAGGCTAGAATCTTTACTCAGGAGATGTCGAATATAAAATACATTTAAAAGTCGTTCCAAACATCTGGGTAACTGGGATAAGATGCAGCTCAGTCACATAAGTAAACCTTTGGGAGGACGGGTCGCGTCCTCGATCGAGAGATGTAGTAGACTGGAAAATGCTATCTAGAATCGATATATTTTGTCGGTGGTAAATTCAGTTCCTCGTGAATGATAGTGGGGTCCTTGAGCACGACGCCCTTAGGTATGGACATCTTGCTCAAGGTTTATACTGCAGTGCTCAAGGCGTGCACAGACATTGAGTGTGCTAGGTAATGTAGTTCTGTGATTTTATGATTTTATGTTGGAGGGTCGTAGCGCCGTGCTAAAGGGTCGTGCTGAGGCTTGCACCATCATGCCCAAGGAGTTGCTACGAGAGGGTGACCGTAGGACGTCTTCAGGAGGGAGAAAACATCCTTCGAGGCGGTCTTCACCAGCTTTGTCTCCTATAGCTACATTGCAGCGAAAGGTTCCTCCCTGAGATCAGACACTCACAGAGGAAGCCTTGGGTACGACGGGCTGAGCTGAGAGGTCGTGTGTCCACCTAAAAACGTATCATATGAAGATAAATCTTCCTATATTTATCCTCCCACCTCTTTAACGTATTCCTCAAGCCTTTGTATTGTTGCCCAATAACTAGGCGTCGTTGATATATTTCCACCCTGTGCTGTTAACCTACTCTGTGCCATAAATTTATCTTCCCGCTCCGTTAATCCACAACAGGAGGACGTGAGTCATGTCCTGACGGCCGTGTATCATTCCCTTTGTCGCAGAATAATAATGTGGTGAACGTGGGGACGATGATATACGTAGCCAGGATGATGACAGCGTTGGTGGCGGGGAGGGTGAACGTCTTGGCAGCGGGGGATGGTGTCAGCGTTGGCAGCAAGAGCGTTGTCACTATCGGTTGCAAAACGAAGGCCAGCAATGATCGCAGATATTGACGTTGGTGGCGTGGAGGTCGTCAGCGATGGTAGCAGGGAGGATGGCAGCGTTGTCAGCGAAGGTGTGCGTGTCCGCGTCAGCAGGAGGGTTGGTTTCAGCCAGGGGTAGGGCGCTGTCAGCCCTCGCGTGGGTGGACGAGGTCATGTGTCATCGGATTCTTCAGGGTTCTCATTTGGCTGGGGAATATTTTACTTCGACCTAGGGCGGGCGGTAATCGCCCAATCAATCGAGGGTCAAGTAACCAAATTTTTTGTCTGGGTAAGAGCCGCCTGTTCCGTGAGTGCGTGAGTGGTGTTGGTCCATCACCTACCTCCACCGCCTCCCTACCAACAGGTTACAGGATTCAATCCTCTTGTCCTGTACATCACCTTCAATTCTCCTTTATCATAAAACACTCGACTCGCTGAATGTGCCTTAATCAGCTTGATCACTGTCCATTCTAACCTGTTTTCTTTTCCCCTCTCCAGTAGTGATTACGGACCATAAAGCTTCCCTTTGCCTCCGTACCAGGAGGGGTAGAAGGCAAGTGTTCTTACCGTGGCTCGTCCGTACGTCCATAAACAAACAAACATGCCATATACACGCCATCTCTTTGACCCACAACCATCTACCCATTTTCAAGATGGAGTGTATCCAGTGGTAGTTCGTTTGCCCCCAGAGCGTGGTGAGAGCACGTTAGATTCACTTAATTTTTGGAACGTATCATTTCTTCTCTTGGTTGATATACACTAAGGATCTCTCCATATATTCAGGCGTCGTTAATGGAACGTATATATCATCCCATGACTGTAGACGAGCATATAATTATCATGTGTATATATTTGCTGATAACCACGAGGGAAATGAAACGCGTGTTTCAATTTTACCTCCAGGTTACTGGCAAATACTAGATCACGCGCTCCGTTGTGATCTCTTGCTACTGTTTGGACTAACGCTACAGTTGCCTTTAGTCTGAAATTCCAGATGATTGTACTTATTTCTTCGACGTCATCTTTATAGATGTTGTTGGGAGCGGTGAAGCCACAGCTGGTATCAACCGTAACTAAGTGTGGATCTCTAGTGCAGGGCATCCCTTAACATACTACGTGTGTGGCGGCGACGTTGGCCCCCAGCAGATCCAATTGCCTGATCCAACACTGAAAGGAAAAATCTGTACGTTTGGCCCAGTGGACAATACCAAATCAGGCCCTACCTGAACAAAAACGTTTGAAACCTTTTAACATTTTTTGTCCCATCAGTGTAAACTCGATAAAAGATATACCCTTTTTTGTGCTACTGTTGCTGTTACTGCTGCTGCTGCTACTGCTATTACTGTTACTGCTGCTGTTACTGCTGCTGCTGACATATAGGGAGGTGCGGAGGGCAGCCGTGGTTGTGGACTGATCCCCATTACACCTAGAGGTGCAGAGTGGTTTATGAGGTGGTGTTGTCAGGTGGCATATAACTTTACTATTGGATATGGCCTGGTGTTTGAGCCTCTTATCATATGACTTCAACAACATCTCTCAACTTTAACACTCAACCAGTGAAGTCGGAAAGTGGAGTTATTTAGCTTTAAGCACTGCTAAGTTACAGTGAATTATTATGGAGAAATATCAATTGGAAAAGGTTAAGAATTTCTCCCTACAAGGGTCTACATTTCACTGCTGCTGGAGGTAGCACAGCCGTAGGCTGAAAAATCTTGTGTAACACCAAGACTCATTCACTGAAATTAATTCTGTGATGATTATATATATATATATATATATATATATATATATATATATATATATATATATATATATATATATATCTTTCTTTTTCTTTCAAACTATTCGCCATTTCCCGCGTTAGCGAGGTAGCGTTAAGAACAGAGGACTGGGTCTTTGAGAGAATATCCTCATCTGGCCCCCTTCTCTGTTCCCTTCTTTTGGAGAATTAAAAAAATAACGAGAGGGAAGGATTTCCAGACCCCCGCTCCCTCCCCTTTTAGTCGCCTTCTACGACACGCAGGGAATACGTGGAAAGTATTCTTTCTCCCGTATCCTCAGTGATAATATATATATATATATATATATATATATATATATATATATATATATATATATATATATATATATATATATATATATATGTATGAAAGCCACATGTGAGCTGCTTAACATGATAAAGATTAAAGAGAGTGACTGTCATAATTTATTTGTTAAACTTGTCATACTGTCATTTGTCATTTCTCATTGCTTAGTCACCGTCATTTTTTACCAAATGAATTTTCAAGGTAAGGTTAATTGATATTGAGTAGCTAGTAGGTGAGCTGCAGGCGAGGGGGTGGCCGTGAAATGCAGTTATTAAATAACCAGTGACAGGGGTGGTTCCAACAGCCCCCCCCCCCAATAAAAACATTTCTATTCAACACTGAAAAAAAAAAAGAACTGAAATATTTCCCCCGACCACATCTGCCTTTTTGGTCCCCTCCCTCTCCCTCCTGCTGATACAATGAATCATTCAAGGGCTAAAGTTAATCTAAAGCCAACATGACAATAAAACAAGTTCGAGGGGACAAATCTGCCCAAAATGGATACAACCAATCCTGACACCTTGGCTAGCTAGTGCCTCTGTGAGTCTGTATGGAGGAGTCTGCCTCACAGGAGGGGATCTATACCACCAAATGATCACTGAAATGGACAGTTGATTATTCATAAGGTGTCCCTTGTGCTCTGTTGACGCAGCCTTAAAGGCTACGTGAGGTGGCGTTATCGCTGGTAATTCGCGTACAATATGGGCTTTTATCCACTTGTTTCGTTTTTCACGAGAAGATCAATATATAAAGGCAAAGAGCATCAGTAGGTGTGTGCCATTGACCCCTACGGGAGGATGAATGACTTTGTTCTAAGAATGTTTGGTAATAGTTATGAATGTTTTTGTTAACTCAGACGTCACGGTAGTTTAAAGGCCCTATTTAAAGCCATCTCATTAACGCTATATGCGTATAGACTAGCCTAAGCCAGGTACTCATTTTACAGACCAGTCTGTAGCTGGGTTGACTCTGGACCGACTACCATGATCATTATTCGAACCTATGTTCACTCGACACCGAGGAAAACCGTGAATGCGTTGCGGTCAGCAAAGCGAAGACCACATTCCTGTAATATTCTGAAGATAATGAAGAAACATGGGAATGTTAGCTTTGTCATGGCTTCCCAGTGACCAACAGTGGGATACCAGGGCTGGATGAAAACTGACTCTGAATTATTCGACGCTACAGGAAACGTGAAAGGGCCCAGCAAATACATATATATATATATATATATATATATATATATATATATATATATATATATATATATATATATATATATATATTATCCCTGGGGATAGGGGATTAAGAATACTTCCCACGTATTCCCTGCGTGTCGTAGAAGGCGACTAAAAGGGGAGGGAGCGGGGGGCTGGAAATCCTCCCCTCTCGTTTTTTTTTTTTTTTCCAAAAGAAGGAACAGAGGGGGCCAGGTGAGGATATTCCAAAAAAGGCCCAGTCCTTTGTTCTTAACGCTACCTCGCTAACGCGGGAAATGGCGAATAGTTTAGTTTAAAGAAAAAAAAAAAAAAAAATATATATATATATATATATATATATATATATATATATATATATATATATATATATATATACGTCTCTTCCTTGTATATCAATTGACTGTTCTACATCTATTTCATTCTTGTATCTCCCCTGACGATGTGATCCTTACACGAAAGTGCACTTGGAAACTTAATCGTGTTTCATTTTCCTGTGGATTATGCATGTATATATACTTGGCAGAAACAAACGGCACAAAAACATCCACAGCATCAACAAGCAGCAACACACAACAGTGCCATCCCCATCATCCACAGCAGCAACAAACAGCAGCAGCAGCAGCAGGGTAGGTAGGGCGGGGTTGAGGTGCCAAATAGCTCGCGTGCTGGCAGGGTCCCCGCTGGCCACAGGCACTCGCCACAGCAGGAGCCGCCACACATCGCCCCTCACCCCTGGCCTCCCTGCCAACACGAGCGGTGTCAGCCACCTGCTGCGGGGGTCTTTGGTGCTCAGCTGATGAGGCATCTAGAGCTTGGGGGGGACGGGGTGGGAAATGAGGGAAGGTGATACTGAGGACGTGGATAGTGACATAGTGTCTGTGTTGATGATGTGTTACTGATGATGGTTATGGTGATGATGAGGATGGTGACTATGGTGATGGTGTTACGTGGTGATAATAGTAGTGGTTAACGACGACTGTAGTGGTGGTGGTGATGACCACCTGTTTCATTTCATCGTTCATCGGCCATACGGGGGCAGAGGTCACATAATACTTGTTTCATTCCATCGTTCCTGATGGTAAAACGTCCTCCTCGGCCACTGGGGCAGAAGTCTAATGACTGTCCAGCTGAAGCGACGCACTTTCATCTCGGTGGTTGTGACTATAATTCGCACAGCGATCGTCTGTCCGATGGGAATGGTTGCGAGAGCGTAGCTTCATTGGCGATGAAGAGCAGTAGCGAACGTTGGTGAAGAGCACTGGCGCTTGGGGGCGACGGCAATGGACACCAGTGACCATGCTGACGAAGAGAGTGATGGTGTGGCAATGGACGGCAATATCAAGGATTCCGGAGGGCATGATGCTGACGGAGAGGTATTAATGGTTGTCCTGGAGGGTGGTAATGATGGTGATGGAGAGCAGTAGTGGTGGGGATTAACAGCAGTGGTGTTGAGGATGAAGATCTTTGATGATGGAGACCAGAAAATGCGGTGCATACACACGCCCCGTCTGCCAAAAAAAAAATACTTCTCTAGATACCCCCCAACATTCATCGAGAAACTTACACCGTACACCTGTCCTCACTCCAGTCTTCTCTATTTCATACTATCCCTTCCCCTGTCCCACCTCTTCTTCCTGTCGTCTAACCACCCATTTAAAAAAGGGAGGAAGGGAGTGAGAGGTGATGGGGCCGCCAGCGATCGATCGTCTGTGATTTGCTTCTTGTTTTGTCCCTTAGGCAAGCAAGACATCTGAGGAATATCTTTAGTTTGCCGATTCATCTGGCGTCCATTACGAGGACAGTGCCCCAGCCTCAAGGGAAGTCTGGAGGTCTGATTGAATAACGATAACTGATGTAGGTGAGGAGGGAGGGGCAGCAGCGGGAGGAACGCCGTCCACGACAGTCTTGATCACAGGGATCAACGTTAAGTTAGTCCATCAAACACTGACGCGTGCTGCTCTTCGTCAGCGCCACCTTCATGTTCCTGTTCTACGTGGAGGTCCAGAGCTGGTGGTGCTTACTGATACTGATCGCAAGTCTATGGTGGGGGAAAAATAATGTCCATATTCAATGAGTATGTCTGTGTTAGGGGAAGAAATGGGGTACTTTATTAATTGAATACGTTCGTTTTTCCTCGAGTATTTGATGAATATTTTGATAATGTTGTTCGTCTGTTCCTTCTGTTGAGTCTGCCAGTCGTTGGTGTAAACGTTATAGTGAATTCGTTAGTAGAAAACGCCATCATCCCTGCCCGTTTGGTCGGTACTTCAAATTGTTTCTCAAAAGAGTTACCACCTCAGAACACGATTGGAATGCTTCTACTTTCTTGTCTCTCTTCCTTTTCTTGACGGAGACCTTGGTGTTATGCTGCTTACAACAGTTTACGAGTGTGTGGCGGATTGTTGGTGAATGGATTTATTGTAGTCAGTACCACTATTACTGAAGGTGTAATTTTGCAGCTTATTGCATAGTGGTGAGGTATGACGGGAGAGGATTCTCTGACAACATTTGCGGTCCCGTTCAGTTGATGAATATGACTCAGGACAGTGACACTACCTGTTAAATCTTATGTGTGAAATTCACATCCTGATCAGTTAGGTAAGTCAGTGTTTTGGCTGAAGGCAAACGTGTTACATGGACTGAGAAGTTGATCTTAAGTTGAGTTTAATCAGTTAGCCAACTTTTGGAAAGTTCTCCAGGTAGAGCAGTACCTCTCTCTTTGTATCTCCAACTTGTGGAGATTATGTAGGTGTCCAGTGGAGGAAAATAGGTTAAGGATTACGGTTCTCTGGCGCATTAACTAGTATTTCCCTACGAACCTCCTAATGTCCCTTAATTGTGTTTAATCCTTTAAGCACCTTTCCTCAGTCACTTGCCTAATAATAATGCTTTACCTTGTGAAGATTATATGTGCATGTGTCCACAGGAGGGAATTATAACAGGAAAAGACTCGCGATCTCCTAATGTAATTTTCTTTCTCAGGTAATTGACTCCTTCCACAACGAAAGGCTTACAATCTCCTAATGTAATTTTCCTTTTCTCAGGTAATTGACTCCTTCCACAACCAAAGGCTTACAATCTCCTAATGTAATTTTCTTTCTTCTACAGGTAACTGACTCCCACCACAACCTGGCTGTAGGATGAATGAATGTTAAAACGGATGAGGTGAGCATTTGAAGCTGACCCCATCCAGCCAGTGATTAACTTGATAGATTTAACTTATGTTAGTTATATTCTTGCTGAAATTATAAAATGTTATTTCACTCTTTCATGAGTTTCTTCAGTAAGAAGAAAATTTGAATTACCGTTCCAAAGAAGGGAGGGACATTCAACTTGGGATCTTGTGGTGGTTGTACGTTCTCTTAACGAGTTAAGCTTGACTAAGGAAATATTGAATATCACACAACTTGTAGGAATTTGGGATTTCTTGTGGCCTGCTCTGTCAGGACTCAAAACGTTATCTCTCTGTTGTGTCTTTGAAGTAAGTCAGCACTGGCTGTGGGACTTACGTGACCTATATGAGAGATCAAGAGCGACTGACGCTATCACAGACGTCCCCTACCGCATCATCTACTACATCTACTTAGAGCACTTGTAAAACAATGTCGTTCAGAATGGGGAACCGTTCCTCCAACAGATTCCTTTTCTTTCATGTTGGCAGAGACGACATGAGTGATTGAATGCCCTAATCAAGGCCATCACACTATACCCTCTCCCGAGGCCGGTACCCATGTCATCCACCAGTTCCACGGCTGAGTGGAGTGCGGACCGACTGCCACTACCGGGATTCCAACTTATGTGGGCTTTACCCTGAGCGGCCCGTGCATTGCGTCATGGTCAGTGAAGCTAACCACTACATCACGAAGGTCTGTGAATTCCTCCAAGCGTCCTTGGACGATAGAGTCTCCAACTACTCTCGCATCACACTCCTGGTGATGTAGCATCTCCCTGTTTACTGTGGGAGAGTAAGAACATCTAATGGTTCTTGAACAAAGATCAAACTATATACACAAGTGAGATTCGTCTGTGGAATACCAGGCTGTTCAGTAAGGTAATTCGAGTGGTGCGAGGAATGTAAACATTTTACGTCGGGGAAAATCGCTGCTAATTTTTTTTTTTTTTTCAAAAGAATCTGAAAAAAAATCAACAGTTTTGTAAGTGCTTTGCCACAGCGGAAACGAGGAATTAGGCCATACGAGGCGTTACCACCTGACATGATTGAGAGATCGGGGCCATAGAAGGCGTTACTACTTGGCATGATCAAGAAGCCCACTTTCCCTGCCACTAGAAGAAGCGCAGCTTTGGGCTCCAAGAGCCTTAAAAAGAGCTCTAGAAATTGGTCCTAGAGTGGTTATGATTTAGTTAATAGAAATAGGGTGGTACCGGATTCCTCCTAGATATAGTTACAAAGTAAGTGAAGGGTCGTCTTCGGTGGAAGCTTAAAGGATTCCATCATTCCCTGCTCCTGAGAGGAGTGCACCCTCGAGGCTGCACATGCATGAATAAAAAGGTTAGACAGACAAAAAAAAGTTATAGCTTGGATCACACTGCTGTCATTGTGTTATGACATACAAGTGACATGTATGATCACTACGATGGGCTTTTTATCCCTCCCAGGGAGTGGAGGTGATGAGTGTCCGAGCTGGGTGTCCCTCAGGAGCACTGTTGGTGATGACAGGTGCGTTCCACAGCCCACAAACCTGTCGCGCCAGCTGACTGACTACACTATGTTATGAATGTAGTGTAATATATGAAGATATACTTACTCCTCCTAGATAGGAACGGAGGAGTTGATTTATTCATGGTAGTCGCATGTTCTCGTCTCGTGCGAGGCCAACACCAAGAGGAACAAAACGGTTTAACTTTGATCTGCGCCGTCAAAGTCTCGGAGGTACGAGAGCTGGGCGCCTAGGAGGAGGAGGAAGCCTGTACCTCCTTCGTCAGCGTCTCCGTCTTGACTCGCCCGAAGCTCTTGTGTCTGTCTGATGTTCAGTCACCTTTTCATTGATACACGGGTCTCTTGAACAGTCTCTGTAACTACCTGTTAAGCCCATTAACCGAAACGTCATCATGAGGTGAAGACACCGTTGGATCTAGGGGACATGAACTTCTTCAGGGACAAAGCGAAGAGACTTAAAAAACTCTGGCGAAGTGTTGTAAAAGGCGGTGAGGTAGCGCCTCATTTCGGAGCTGGCATCTGGCTGTGAGGGGGAAGGGGGGCCCCATGGCGGCCGCCGCTTGCCGCAGTGGCCGCCGCACGTGCGGCCAAAAGATAAACCAGCGAGTTATTGCGTCTGCTGTTGTCTGTACAGCAGGTCCCCTGCGGCGCGCGTGTCTTCTCTTGCTCCAGCTCCTCCCCGCCACGTTATCAGGGACATCCTCCCACTTTTCCTCCCACTTTACGCCCTGTGAGACACCTCCCGTCAACCCTCGTCCCTCAGGACTGACGGAGGCGGCCAACGAGCCTTGACCCTCTTTCATCCTGGTGGGAGAGGATGCTGCTCCTGATGGGGAACTAACCCGATAAATAATTACCGCCCCGTCCTGCACGGTGTCGAGGGGCCCGAAACCACATTCCTGGGCGGGAAGCTGCGGTTCGAAGCCTCGACGAGTGAGGCAGAGCAGTTTAACGAGGGCCATCAGACGGCCGAGGGTAATTAGCAAGGGCCACGCAGGGATTCCTGGCATGACGAGGGTGGGTATGAGAGCGTTGTGCAGCCTTGGTGACCAATACAGCTTCCCGCCACACCAACCTCCTCCAACTGAACATTTACTTCAACATTTTGCTTTTTAGTGAGGGAGAGAGAGGGAGAGGTGGCAGATGTGGTAAGACAGGTATGTGGTAAGAGAGCAGTGTCATGAGGCAGCTGTGTCGTGAGACAGGCAGGTGTGTGTGGTGTGACAGATGTGTATTGAGATGGCCAAGAGGCGAAGCAGGTGCGCGGTAATAATGAGTCTTCGATCGTTGCGATGATGACCCCTAGGGCGACACAAGGCCAGGACACAGTGGAGGATAGATTCACCTCCTCACTCATCCTATTTTGTTCACGAGTGTAACGTTGCTCTGTTTTCTTCCTTAATTGCTGTTCTCTGTGTCACAGTGTTGCTCCTCATTGCAATAATAATCCTCCCCCCTTTTTCTCGACTTCACCTCTGCTTTATCCCATTCTTTATTACTTGTTCTTCAGTCAGATACACATATTCTAGTTTTCTCTTAATGTAAGACAGCGAATAGCTGGCTGAATACGTTCGTATCTGTGAACTAGAATGCGTTTCTAGATTTCTGTCCCTACAAACTGGGGCTCTCGCGATGGTTTAGGTACAACTTCGACTCCTGAACCTCTCTCCTGCACAGAATTCTGCTTGTGTGTGTGTGTGTGTGTGTGTGTGTGTGTGTGTGTGAGTGTGAGTGTTTGTGTTGGTGTGTGTGTGACTGTGCGCACCCACACACCCACCCACACACACACAATGATAATCTTACCTTTGGTACTGGCTTCCAAATATTGCTCGTTATGATGTCTATAATTAGACCCAGGATTAATGGTCTGCGCTGTTCATTATCTCCGGGTAATTAATCCAATTATGTGAGCCTTAAATTTTGTCCTGGATGTTGATGGGCCACTCAACACCGTCGTGATTTTCGCTTTCGCACGACCTGTTTTATGTCTGAAACATTTCATCTTTTTTTTTCACTGATGACTCTCTCTCTCTCTCTCTCTCTCTCTCTCTCTCTCTCTCTCTCTCTCTCTCTCTCTCTCTCTCTCTCTCTCTCTCTCACACACACACACACACACACACACACACGCACACTTCTCGCTGTTCTATCCTTGCCTCCTCCACTTAGCAGTCATGGGGATAGTTGAAGGACGAAGCAGACAACCTGGACATGGGTTATCGGACCCTCTGCCTTCAATCTTTGCCACGTGCTCCCACGTGCCCTTCCTCTAACACGAGTCTACGACCCTAAAGTGAAAGTAGAGTCACGAACGAGATGGTCGTTGCGTGTGTCGTGTGGTAGTGTGCCGGGTGTTGGTCTGGTTCGCCCTAGTCGTAGTGGTCGTGGTCGTGGTGAGGTCGCGAGTTGTGGTGTAGGCCTTATATGGTTGTATGAGAGAAGGCGTGTAGTCATGATGGTCTTCAGAGATGGTGCTGCTGGTCCTGGTCTAGAAATGGCGTCCGTGCTGAACATGGAGAGGAGGTTAGCACAGGTGATGGTGGAGGCCATATGGCCTTATTGGCGATGGTGAAGGCTACATAGCCTTACTGGTGATGGTGAAGGCCATATGGTCTTACTGATGATGGTGAAGGACAATTGGCCTTACTGGTGATGGCCATATGGCCTTACTGGCGATGTGAAGGCTACATAGCCTTACTGGTGATGGTGAGGGCCATATGGTCTTACTGATGATGGTGAAAGCTATATAGCCTTACCGGTGATGGTGAAGGCCATATGGCCTTACTAGTGATGGTGTCCAGGGACGGTGATGATGCTTCTTGTGGTGTAGGATGATTTCTGTATGGTGATGTGTGTATGGTGAAGGTGGCAATGGTGTTTGATGACGTGAACTGCCGTGATGAAAGCCATTATAATCATTCTTTCAGGAGAGGGTATAGGGACTCGTGTGGTGATTATAATGAACAAATTAACATCGGAGCCTAACAATAGGACTCCCGGTATCTAGGTACAAATCCAGTCATTAATTCTACTGCAGGAATGTGTGAGCCACGTCAGGACACAACAAAGCGGGAGTCATTAATTTGGCGATTATCCTCATTAATTTGCCGATTATAGGTCGACGCTTGTGTATAATTCTGAAACAATTAGGCATGTGTTCAATACGGGAACAATTTAGCCCGTGTTCACGTCTGGAACAATTTGGTGTGTGTGTTCATCAGTCTCGGCAAACAATATAATGTGTCTCAATGATTTGAGCAACATAATAGGCTAATGACTCTCTCTCTCTCTCTCTCTCTCTCTCTCTCTCTCTCTCTCTCTCTCTCTCTCTCTCTCTCTCTCTCTCTCTCTGTACAGTGATAGAGTATCTATATGAACATGCATTTTGCTGCTACTAAGTTCGAAAAGATAAGCTGGTAATTTGCTCATTAGATAATCACAATGATCTATGTATCATATAACCTCAAACAAGACGGGAGAGAAAAATCATCACCTTTAATCTCCTGTGTCAGGAATATGCCGTTTACTAGTACCCGTTTTATCTCTCAAAGTAAAATCGGTCTGATATGCAGACCCAATACACTTTTACAAGGCCTTTACCACAGAGGGAAAAAAACACAGCTTAGACTCTCTTAAGTAAACCTAAGGAAAATAAAAGGTGTATCTGATGACGAAACTTGCCAGGCAAGCCCAGCCGATAAACATGGCCAAATTTTAAGGTTTTTAGGTCATGGTGAAGTCCGCCACAGCACGAGAGCCCTTCACCACAGCTTGAACACCACTAGCAAGAAAAGCACAGGAACAAGACGTCATTGACGTAGAACAGTCGCTGGTCACCACTGAACCAAGCGCAAGTCGCCAACACAGACTTAGCGCCAGCAGTCATCCCACCAAACTCGCCCACCACAGGATACGAACGAGCGAGTCGACCACGAAACCTAAAATGAGTCGGCTGCCAAGAGGCAGCCATTATCACAGCCGCTCAAGATCCGGCTGGTTACAGCATTATCGAGCAGGTCAATACAACTGTTCAGTGCAACCACGACACAACAGCCCAGACGTCGGCTACCACAACACAAAAGCCATTCACTTACATTCCAGAACCAACCAAATGCCATTGGAGCTCGAACCAGACACCACAAGCAAGCTATTGCCACCACATGCCTGAGCCTGGCCACCATTCCACAAACGTAGGGCAACTTGTAACCTACCATAGAGCAGTTTCGACCACCACACACCAATAACCTTCCATATATATAACCTTGTATATATTTCTACGCTTATTCTGACGGCTCGTAATCTACCATAGAGCAGGCCACCGCATAGCAATAACCTTTCATCACACTTTGTATATATTTCACGTCTATTCTGAGGACTTCTGTGCCTTCGCATCTCTTTCTGGGGACAAGCTGCTGACACTCTTGCTCCCCTGATCAATCGAACTATTGAAAGCCGTTGACCTCGTCCCGTTATACCCAACGTAACTGAACAGGTATAATTTGGACGTATTTGACCATTGTGTACCCTATAATTTCCCTCTATCGGGCCGGCTAATAGGACTGTAATACTTCGTGAAATGAACAGTATCGGGCTACGGATGATTATACCCTTTACGAATGTATATAATCACCTTTCAACTCTGGTGTTTTTCTGGTGTTGTCCTTGTCTATAAGGAATGATTACGCAGCGTAGGATGAAGACCATACATAACAGTGGATTTTGATGTGTGTACTGTGATACCTTTCTTCATTCTTTGCTGGTTGTGAACGATCGTAACATAATTTCTCCCTCGGCATTTTCGCTATCTTAAAGAGATGCCGTCTTGAAGACGACAGTGTCCTTTCCTGGAGGGTATAATTGTTGTCAAAGACGCCATCATCATTAGTTTTATCTCTGTCTCGTCTTGGAAGGCTGGCTGAATCCCTCCCACCATCCTCTTTAAAGAAAGGGCAACGTCGCGTTGTTGTGCTCACTGAAGGTAAGGTTATTAGATATGATCATGGTCGATACGCTGCGTTTTTCAGCCTCGCATTTGAAGGCTTCGTTGTTCTGTGATTGTGTAGTTCCTCAGTGTCTTCTTCAGATCAGATTTTTCATAAGTAATTGTAAGACATTTACAAATACTGATACAAAGCTGTGGTTTGTGCTTACTTTTACGTAAGATATGAGGATAAGACCCAGCGCATGTGCCTCCAGAAAGCAAGAACTGACGCCGCGACCACCACCACATGTAGCGGGAAAGCGAGCCACTGAAGTACGGGGGCTTGTCACCACAGGGCAAAAGCCAAGTCAGACACAATTCCACGAACTAGGACTCTAAATCCCAGAAGTCTACTGCAGTATGAGGGACAGGGCACCACAGCACGAGACTGGAAGCCACAGAGCAAGACTAGGAAATCACAGCAAAGGTATATGCAACAATAACACTTGGCCCGACAACCGTGATAAAAGATATGGCTGCTGTACCACAAGAAATGGTCTCTGAAACTTTGAGACGCGGCCACCTCAGCACCTGACTGCACATTACAAGGGCTAGCCATTGCAGCTTAAGTCCGTGACGAGCATGGCTCAGGAGCTGGGTACTCCACAGATACCACATCTGAGGTGTCGACCACAGCACAAGCCTGGGAACAAGTTACCACGGAACAAGAGCTGGCTATCTGGACACAAGATCTGGTCACCACTGCACACGAGCTGTACACTGTACGAAAGCTGGCCAACAGCGCACAAGATCTGGCCACTAGAGCACTTGAGGTGGCTACCACAGCACAAGTAAGGCAACTCTGAGGCAAGTTACTCCCTCCGAAGGGCCCCAGGGACCATCACACTCCCTTCCCACAAACTCGAGTTTCCTAAGGCAATCGGAGGAAGAAGAGTCTTCCCCCAACAGCCACATGGAGGTCACCAGAGACCTGGCTAGAAGATAAAAGGGAATTAAGCTTGGCCAGGGTAGCGGTTTGAGGCATACACAGCACGGGAAGTTTGGAGAAAAGGTTCGACACAACATGTATGTGGGGAGGAGGCAGCTTGGGCCGTGAGGAGAGACGTGATGAGGGAGTTGGGAGGGGTGTGCTAAGGATGTGAAGGGAGTAGTAAGGGTGTGGATAGGGGAGTTACGAGGGTGTGGAAAGGGCCATGGTAAGGGCATAAGGGAGGACAAGATGAGACTGACAGACGACAGATGGTCGGAGTGATGAATAAGTTAAGAGACAAAATGATAAGACACGTATGAGAAAGACTGTAAGGGCGAATATGAGGGAGCCTGTGAGGAAGAGTGAGAGAAGACACATTAGCTAACATATGACAAAAACACGACCGGACAGAGATTTCAGAGGAAGAAGAGGAGGAGGAAGACAGATACATTCGCAGACGACCAGAATACTGGGAAAAAGATGGTCAGAGACTGAGAGGATACGGGAATAGCGATGTTTACCACAGCTGGAAGTTGTCAGAATGGGGAGAGGAAATTGGATTATGATATGAAAACGATGGGATTTTCCAAAGAAAACTGTTTGTGTACTTTATAGAGCTTTGCAGTATATATATGTATATATATATATATATATATATATATATATATATATATATATATATATATATATATATATATATATATATATATATATAAATATATATATATATATATATCTTTTCTTTTTTTTTTCTTTTAAACTATTCGCCATTTCCCGCGTTAGCGAGGTAGCGTTAGGAACAGAGGACTGGGCCTTTTTTTGAATATCCTCACCTGGCCCCCTCTGTTCCTTCTTTTGGGAATCCAGAAATCCTCCACTCCTTGTATTTTTTTAACTTTCTAAAATGGGAAACAGAGGAAGGAGTCACGCGGGGAGTGCTCATCCTCCTCGAAGGCTCAGATTGGGGTGCCTAAATGTGTGTGGATGTAACCAAGATGTGAAAAAAGGAGAGATAGGTAGTATGTTTGAGGAAAGGAACCTGGATGTTTTGGCTCTGAGTGAAACGAAGCTCAAGGGTAAAGGGGAAGAGTGGTTTGGGAATGTCTTGGGAGTAAAGTCAGGGGTTAGTGAGAGGACAAGAGCAAGGGAAGGAGTAGCAGTACTCCTGAAACAGGAGTTGTGGAAGTATGTGATAGAATGTAAGAAAGTAAATTCTCGATTGATATGGATAAAACTGAAAGTTGATGGAGAGAGATGGGTGATTATTGGTGCATATGCACCTGGGCATGAGAAGAAAGATCATGAGAGACAAGTGTTTTGGGAGCAGCTGAATGAGTGTGTTAGTGGTTTTGATGCACGAGACCGGGTTATAGTGTTGGGTGATTTGAATGCAAAGGTGAGTAATGTGGCAGTTGAGGGAATGATTGGTATACATGGGGTGTTCAGTGTTGTAAATGGAAATGGTGAGGAGCTTGTAGATTTATGTGCTGAAAAAGGACTGATGATTGGGAATACCTGGTTTAAAAAGCGAGATATACATAAGTATACTTATGTAAGTAGGAGAGATGGCCAGAGAGCGTTATTGGATTACGTGTTAATTGACAGGCGCGCGAAAGAGAGACTTTTGGATGTTAATGTGCTGAGAGGTGCAACTGGAGGGATGTCTGATCATTATCTTGTGGAGGCTAAGGTGAAGATTTGTATGGGTTTTCAGAAAAGAAGAGTGAATGTTGGGGTGAAGAGGGTGGTGAGAGTAAGTGAGCTTGGGAAGGAGACTTGTGTGAGGAAGTACCAGAAGAGACTGAGTACAGAATGGAAAAAGGTGAGAACAATGGAAGTAAGGGGAGTGGGGGATGAATGGGATGTATTTAGGGAATCAGTGATGGATTGCGCAAAAGATGCTTGTGGCATGAGAAGAGTGGGAGGTGGGTTGATTAGAAAGGGTAGTGAGTGGTGGGATGAAGAAGTAAGAGTATTAGTGAAAGAGAAGAGAGAGGCATTTGGACGATTTTTGCAGGGAAAAAATGAAATTGAGTGGGAGACGTATAAAAGAAAGAGACAGGAGGTCAAGAGAAAGGTGGAAGAGGTGAAAAAAAGGGCAAATGAGAGTTGGGGTGAGAGAGTATCATTAAATTTTAGGGAGAATAAAAAGATGTTCTGGAAGGAGGTAAATGAAGTCCGTAAGACAAGGGAGCAAATGGGAACTTCAGTGAAGGGCGCAAATGGGGAGGTGATAACAAGTAGTGGTGATGTGAGAAGGAGATGGAGTGAGTATTTTGAAGGTTTGTTGAATGTGTTTGATGATAGAGTGGCAGACATAGGGTGTTTTGGTCGAGGTGGTGTGCAAAGTGCGAGGGTTAGGGAAATGAGTTGGTAAACAGAGAAGAGGTAGTAAAAGCTTTGCGGAAGATGAAAGCCGGCAAGGCAGTAGGTTTGGATGGTATTGCAGTGCAATTTATTAAAAAAGGGGGTGAATGTATTGTTGACTGGTTGGTAAGGTTATTTAATGTATGTATGACTCATGGTGAGGTGCCTGAGGATTGGCGGAATGCGTGCATAGTGCCATTGTACAAAGGCAAAGGGGATAAGAGTGAGTGCTCAAATTACAGAGGTATAAGTTTGTTGAGTATTCCTGGCAAATTATATGGGAGGGTATTGATTGAGAGGGTGAAGGCATGTACAGAGCATCAGATTGGGGAAGAGCAGTGTGGTTTCAGAAGTGGTAGAGGATGTGTGGATCAGGTGTTTGCTTTGAAGAATGTATGTGAGAAATACTTAGAAAAGCAAATGGATTTGTATGTAGCATTTATGGATCTGGAGAAGGCATATGACAGAGTTGATAGAGATGCTCTGTGGAAGGTATTAAGAATATATGGTGTGGGAGGCAAGTTGTTAGAAGCAGTGAAAAGTTTTTATCGAGGATGTAAGGCATGTGTACGTGTAGGAAGAGAGGAAAGTGATTGGTTCTCAGTGAATGTAGGTTTGCGGCAGGGGTGTGTGATGTTTCCATTGTTGTTTAATTTATTTATGGATGGGGTTGTTAGGGAGGTGAATGCAAGAGTTTTGGAAAGAGGGGCAAGTATGAAGTCTGTTGGGGATGAGAGAGCTTGGGAAGTGAGTCAGTTGTTGTTCGCTGATGATACAGCGCTGGTGGCTGATTCATGTGAGAAACTGCAGAAGCTGGTGACTGAGTTTGGTAAAGTGTGTGAAAGAAGAAAGTTAAGAGTAAATGTGAATAAGAGCAAGGTTATTAGGTACAGTAGGGTTGAGGGTCAATTCAATTGGGAGGTGAGTTTGAATGGAGAAAAACTGGAGGAAGTGAAGTGTTTTAGATATCTGGGAGTGGATCTGGCAGCGGATGCAACCATGGAAGCGGAAGTGGATCATAGGGTGGGGGAGGGGGCGAAAATTCTGGGGGCCTTGAAGAATGTGTGGAAGTCGAGAACATTATCTCGGAAAGCAAAAATGGGTATGTTTGAAGGAATAGTGGTTCCAACAATGTTGTATGGTTGCGAGGCGTGGACTATGGATAGAGTTGTGCGCAGGAGGATGGATGTGCTGGAAATGAGATGTTTGAGGACAATGTGTGGTGTGAGGTGGTTTGATCGAGTGAGTAACGTAAGGGTAAGAGAGATGTGTGGAAATAAAAAGAGCGTGGTTGAGAGAGCAGAAGAGGGTGTTTTGAAATGGTTTGGTCACATGGAGAGAATGAGTGAGGAAAGATTGACCAAGAGGATATATGAGTCGGAGGTGGAGGGAACGAGGAGAAGAGGGAGACCAAATTGGAGGTGGAAAGATGGAGTGAAAAAGATTTTGTGTGATCGGGGCCTGAACATGCAGGAGGGTGAAAGGAGGGCAAAGAATAGAGTGAATTAGAGCGATGTGGTATACCGGGGTTGACGTGCTGTCAGTGGATTGAATCAAGGCATGTGTATGGGGGTGGGTTGGGCCATTTCTTTCGTCTGTTTCCTTGCGCTACCTCGCAAACGCGGGAGACAGCGACAAAGCAAAAAAAAAAAAAAAAATATATATATATATATATATATATATTTTTTTTTCATACTTTGTCGCTGTCTCCCGCGTTTGCGAGGTAGCGCAAGGAAACAGACGAAAGAAATGGCCCCCCCCCCCCATACACATGTATATACATACGTCCACACACGCAAATATACATACCTGCACAGCTTTCCATGGTTTACCCCAGACGCTTCACATGCCTTGATTCAATCCACTGACAGCACGTCAACCCCGGTATACAACATCGCTCCAATTCACTCTATTCCTTGCCCTCCTTTCACCCTCCTGCATGTTCAGGCCCCGATCACACAAAATCTTTTTCACTCCATCTTTCCACCTCCAATTTGGTCTCCCTCTTCTCCTTGCTCCCTCCACCTCCGACACATATATCCTCTTGGTCAATCTTTCCTCACTCAACCTCTCCATGTGCCCAAACCACTTCAAAACACCCTCTTCTGCTCTCTCAACCACGCTCTTTTTATTTCCACACATCTCTCTTACACTTACGTTACTCACTCGATCAAACCACCTCACACCACACATTGTCCTCAAACATCTCATTTCCAGCACATCCATCCTCCTGCGCACAACTCTATCCATAGCCCACGCCTCGCAACCATACAACATTGTTGGAACCACTATTCCTTCAAACATACCCATTTTTGCTTTCCGAGATAATGTTCTCGACTTCCACACATTCTTCAAGGCCCCCAGAATTTTCGCCCCCTCCCCCACCCTATGATCCACTTCCGCTTCCATGGTTCCATCCGCTGCCAAATCCACTCCCAGATATGTAAAACACTTCACTTCCTCCAGTTTTTCTCCATTCAAACTCACCTCCCAATTGACTTGACCCTCAACCCTACTGTACCTAATAACCTTGCTCTTATTCACATTTACTCTTAACTTTCTTCTTCCACACACTTTACCAAACTCAGTCACCAGCTTCTGCAGTTTCTCACATGAATCAGCCACCAGCGCTGTATCATCAGCGAACAACAACTGACTCACTTCCCAAGCTCTCTCATCCCCAACAGACTTCATACTTGCCCCTCTTTCCAAAACTCTTGCATTTACCTCCCTAACAACCCCATCCATAAACAAATTAAACAACCATGGAGACATCACACACCCCTGCCGCAAACCTACATTCACTGAGAACCAATCACTTTCCTCTCTTCCTACACGTACACATGCCTTACATCCTCGATAAAAACTTTTCACTGCTTCTAACAACTTTCCTCCCACACCATATATTCTTAATACCTTCCACAGAGCATCTCTGTCAACTCTATCATATGCCTTCTCCAGATCCATAAATGCTACATACAAATCCATTTGCTTTTCTAAGTATTTCTCACATACATTCTTCAAAGCAAACACCTGATCCTTACATCCTCTACCACTTCTGAAACCACACTGCTCTTCCCCAATCTGATGCTCTGTACATGCCTTCACCCTCTCAATCAATACCCTCCCATATAATTTACCAGGAATACTCAACAAACTTATACCTCTGTAATATGAGCACTCACTCTTATCCCCTTTGCCTTTGTACAATGGCACTATGCACGCATTCCGCCAATCATCAGGCACCTCACCATGAGTCATACATACATTAAATAACCTTACCAACCAGTCAACAATACAGTCACCCCCTTTTTTAATAAATTCCACTGCAATACCATCCAAACCTGCTGCCTTGCCGGCTTTCATCTTCCGCAAAGCTTTTACTACCTCTTCTCTGTTTACCAAATCATTTTCCCTAACCCTCTCACTTTGCACACCACCTCTACCAAAACACCCTATATCTGCCACTCTATCATCAAACACATTCAACAAACCTTCAAAATACTCACTCCATCTCCTTCTCACATCACCACTACTTGTTATCACCTCCCCATTTGCGCCCTTCATTGAAGTTCCCATTTGCTCCCTTGTCTTACGCACTTTATTTATATATATATATATATATATATATATATATATATATATATATATATATATATATATATATATATATATATATATATATATATATATATATATATATATATATATATTGTACAAAGGCAAAGAGGATAAGAGTGAGTGCTCAAATTAGAGAGGTATAAGTTTGTTGAGTATTCCTGGTAAATTATATGGGAGGGTATTGATTGAGAGGGTGAAGGCATGTACAGAGCATCAGATTGGGGAAGAGCAGTGTGGTTTCAGAAGTGGTAGAGGATGTGTTGATCAGGTGTTTGCTTTGAAGAATGTATGTGAGAAATACTTAGAAAAGCAAATGGATTTGTATGTAGCATTTATGGATCTGGAGAAGGCATATGATAGAGTTGATAGAGATGCTCTGTGGAAGGTATTAAGAATATATGGTGTGGGAAGGCAAGTTGTTAGAAGCAGTGAAAAGTTTTTATCGAGGATGTAAGGCATGTGTACGTGTAGGAAGAGAGGAAAGTGATTGGTTCTCAGTGAATGTAGGTTTGCGGCAGGGGTGTGTGATGTCTCCATGGTTGTTTAATTTGTTTTTGGATGGGGTTGTTAGGGAGGTGAAGGCAAGAGTTTTGGAAAGAGAGGCAAGTATGAAGTCTGTTGGGGATGAGAGAACTTGGGAAGTTAGTCAGTTCTTGTTCGCTGATGATACAGCGCTGGTGGCTGATTCATGTGAGAAACTGCAGAAGCTGGTGACTGAGTTTGGTAAAGTGTGTGAAAGAAGAAAGTTAAGAGTAAATGTGAATAAGAGCAAGGTTATTAGGTACAGTAGGGTTGAGGGTCAAGTCAATTGGGAGGTAAGTTTGAATGGAGAAAAACTGAAGGAAGTAAAGTATTTTAGATATCTGGGAGTGGATCTGGCAGCGGATGGAACCATTGAAGCGGAAGTGGATCATAGGGTGGGGGAGGGGGCGAAAGTTCTGGGAGCCTTGAAGAATGTGTGGAAGTCGAGAACATTATCTCGGAAAGCAAAAATAGGTATGTTTGAAGGAATAGTGGTTCCATCAATGTTGTATAATTGAGAGGCGTGGGCTATGGATAGAGTTGTGCGCAGGAGGATGGATGTGCTGGAAATAAGATGTTTGAGGACAATGTGTGGTGTGAGGTGGTTTGATCGAGTAAGTAACGTAAGGGTAAGAGAGATGTGTGGAAATAAAAAGAGCGTGGTTGAGAGAGCAGAAGAGGGTGTTTTGAAATGGTTTGGGCACATGGAGAGAATGAGTGAGGAAAGATTGACCAAGAGGATATATGTGTCGGAGGTGGAGGGAACGAGAAGTGGGAGACCAAATTGGAGGTGGAAAGATGGAGTGAAAAAGATTTTGTGTGATCGGGTCCTGAACATGCAGGAGGGTGAAAGGAGGGCAAGGAATAGAGTGAATTGGATCGATGCGGTATACCGGGGTTGACGTCCTGTCAGTGGATTGAATCAGGGCATGTGAAGCGTCTGGGGTAAACCATGGAAAGCTGTGTAGGTATGTATATTTGCGTGTGTGGACGTATGTATATACATGTGTATGGGGGTGGGTTGGGCCATTTCTTTCGTCTGTTTCCTTGCGCTACCTCGCAAACGCGGGAGACAGCGACAAAGCAAGCAAAAAAAAAAAATATATATATTCATATATATATATACATATATATATATATATATATATATATATATATATATATATATATATATATATATATATATATATGTATGTGTATGTATGTATGTATACGAATAAGGTGCATAGAAACGCGCACTTTCATAGAACAACAAACCTCCAACAGCCAGGATCGAACCCGGGACCCCTCTGTAGGAGGCAGGAATGCTAACCGCTAGGCTATGGGCCTGGCTAATGGGAAACAACTAATCGAATACTAAGTACTCGAATACCCTTCGTCTCACATGGTGAGGAACGGGGTCTATACCGGTTATTTCCCAACAGGCGCACATAGCCAGCTGATAGCATTTTACCGAACCTAACTGTACAACGCGGAGTTATATTAATACGAATAAAGTGCATAGAAACACGCACTTTCGTAGAACATAAAAACCTCCAAAAGCCAGAATCGAAGGGTATTCGAGTACTTAGTATTCGAATAGTTGTTTCCTATTAGCTAGGCCCATAGCCTAGCTAATGGGCAGGTGATAACAAGTAGTGGTGATGTAAGAATTAGATGGAGTGAGTATTTTTAAAGTTTGTTGAATGTGTTTGATGATAAAGTGGCAGATATAGGGTGTTTTGGTCGAGGTGGTGCGCAAAAGTGAGAGTGTTAGGGAAAATAATTTGGTAAACAGAGAAGGGGTAGTAAAAGCTTTGCGGAAGATGAAAGCCGGCAAGGCAGAGGGTTTGGATGGTATTGCAGTGGAATTTGTTAAAAGAGGGGGTGACTGTATTGTTGACTGGTTGGTAAGGTTATTTAATGTATGTATGATTCATGGTGAGGTGCCTGAGCATTGGCGGAATGCTTGCATAGTGCCATTGTACAAAGGCAAAGGGATAAGAGTGAGTGCTCAAATTACAGAGGTATAAGTTTGTTGAGTATTCCTGGTAAACTATATAGGAGGGTATTGATTGAGAGGGTGAAGGCATGTACAGAGCATCAGACTGGAGAAGAGCAGTGTGGTTTCAGAAGTGGTAGAGGATGTGTGGATCAGGTGTTTGCTTTGAAAAATGTATGTAAGAAATACTCAGAAAAGCAAATGGATTTGTATGTAGCATTTATGGAACTGGAGAAGGCATATGATAGAGTTGATAGAGATGCTCTGTAGAAGGTATTAAGAATATATGGTGCTGGCGGCAAGTTGTTAGAAGCAGTGAAAAGTTTTTATCGAGGATGTAAGGCATGTGTACGTGTAGGAAGAGAGGAAAGTGTTTGGTTCTCAGTGAATGTAGGTTTGCGGCAGGGGTGTGTGATGTCTCCATGGTTGTTTAATTTGTTTATGGATGGGGTTGTTAGGGAGGTGAATGCAAGACTTTTGGAAAGAAGAGCAAGTATGCAGTCTGTTGGGGATGAGAGAGCTTGGGAAGTGAGTCAGTTGTTGTTCGCTGATGATACAGCGCTGGTGGCTGATTCACGTGAGAAACTGCAGAAGCCAGTGACTGAGTTTGGTAAAGTGTGTGAAAGAAGAAAGTTGAGAGTAAATGTGAATAAGAGCAACGTTATTAGGTACAGTAGGGTTGAGGGTGAAGTCCACTGGGAGGTAAGTTTGAATGGAGAAAAACTGGAGGAAGTGAAGTGTTTTAGATATCTGGGAATGGATTTGGCAGCGGATGAAACCATGGAAGCGGAAGTGAATCATAGGGTGGGGGAGGGGGCCAAAATTTTGGGAGCCTTCAAGAATGTGTGGAAGTCGAGAACATTATCTCGGAAAGCAAAAATGTGTATGTTTGAAGGAATAGTGGTTCCAACAATGTTGTATGGTTGCGAGGCGTGGGCTATGGACAGAGCTGTGCGGAGGAGGGTGGATGTGATGGAAATGAGATGTTTGAGGACAATATTTGGTGTGAGGTGGTTTGATCGAGTAAGTAATAATAGGGTAAGAGAGATGTGTGGTAATAAAAAGAGTGTGGTTGAGAGAGCAAAAGAGGGTGTTTTGAAATGGTTTGGTCACATGGAGAGAATGAGTGAGGAAAGATTGAGCAAAAGGATATATGTGTCAGAGGTGGAGGGAACGAGGAGAAGTGGGAGACCAAATTGGAGGTGGAAAGAAAAAGATTTTGAGTGATCGGGGCCTGAACATGCAGGAGGGTGAAAGGCGTGCAAGGAATAGAGTGAATTGGAACGATGTGGTATACCGGGGTCGACGTGCTGTCAATGGATTGAACCAGGGCATGTGAAGCGTGTGGGGTAAACCATGGAAAGTTTTGTGGGACCTGGATGTGAAAAGGGAGCTGTGGTTTCGGTGCATTATTACATGACAGCTAGACGCTGAGTGTGAACGAATGGGGCCTTTGATGGTTCTTTCCTAGCGCTACTCCGCACACATGAGGGGAGAGGGTGTTGTTATTCCATGTGTGGCGGGGTGGCGATGGGAATGAATAAAGGCAGACAGTATGAATCATGTACATGGGTATATATGTATATGTCTGTGTGTGTATATATATGTATACATTGAGGTGTATAGGTATGTATATGTGCTGTGTGTGGACGTGTATGTATATACATGAGTATGTAGGTGGGTTGGGCCATTCTTTCGTCTGTTTCCTTGCGCTACCTCGCTAACGCGGGAGACAGCGACAAAGCAAAATAGATATAAAATGAATATATATATATATATATATATATATATATATATATATATATATATATATATATATATATATATATATTATATATATATATATATATATATATATATATATATATATATATATATATATATATATATATATATATATATCATACAAACCTCCAACAGCCAGGATCGAACCCGGGAACCCTGTGGAACAGGTGGGAAAGCTACCGCTAGGCTATGGGCCTGGCTTATAGGAAATAAATATTCGAATACTTTGTACTCGAATACCCTTCGTCTCACGTTGGAAAATGACCGATGTTGACCCCGTTGCTCACCAACGTGAGACGAAGGGTATTCGAGTACATAGTATTCGAATAGTTATTTCCTATTAGCCAGGCCCATAGCCTAGCGGTAGCATTCCCGCCTGTTGCACAGGGGTCCCGGGTTCGATCCTGGCTGTTGGAGGTTTGTATGTTCTATGAAGGTGCGTGTTCCTATGCACTTTGTTTATATATATATATATATATATATATATATATATATATATATATATATATATATATATATATATATATATCTTTTTCTTTCATACTATTCGCCATTTCCCGCGTTAGCAAGGTAGCGTTAAGAACAGAGGACTGGGCCTCTGAGGGAATATCCTCACCTGGCCTCGTTCTCTGTTCCTTCTTTTGGAAAATCAAAAAAAAATGAGAGGGGAGGATTTCCAGCCCCCCCGCTCCCTCCCCTTTTAGTCGCCTTCTACGACACGCAGGGAATACGTGGGAAGTATTCTTTCTCCCCTATCCCCAGGGATAATATAAATATATATATATATATATATATATATATATATATATATATATATATATATATATATATATATATATATATATATATATATATATACATATATATCCAGAGGAAGGAGAGTGAAATTGAAATACATTTCGCTGATAAAGAAAGGGTTATAAGGGATTATAAGGATCAGTGACAAAATTAGAATTAGTAAAACATAAGAAAAAGGAAAAGACCTAGATAAGAAAAAACTAAATCTCAAGAAAGTGGAGTGCAACGAAAAAAAAGGACTATTGCTAATAAAAAAAAGGATTATGAGAGATTATAAGGATGAGTGATAAAATTAGGAAGAATGAATACAACATAGGAAGGGAGTTCAGAGAATGCAACCAGCTACCACAGGAGACGGCTGGCGAGAAAGACTAGAGTAGAAAGAAGAGGCGTGTGGGTTGCTGTCTTCTGACTGCTGCTGTACGACACAGACCCCTGTGAGCCGAACAGGTGGCTATAGTTGTGGGGTAACTCAACAGAGAGGGTCGTCTCGCTGCTCAGCCAGTACATTTCGGGGATGGACGCCACACACTTCACTTGCAGACCGTCCAGCTGCACCATGGTCAGCCGTAGGGGAAACTGCAGGCTCTTCACGGCCGTCTCCAACCCCGACGTCTCGTTCACAAACACCAGCTCCCGACTGTCCCAAGTAGGGTCAACAGACTCGTCGTTGATGTAGAAGGTGAGGTTTGGGGCAGGCCTGGCGCCGTGGGACGTACAGTTGACGGTGATCAGCTGCTGAAGCCTGCTGTATATATATATATATATATATATATATATATATATATATATATATATATATATATATATATATATATATATATATATATATATTTTTTTTTTTTTTTTATTATACTTTGTCGCTGTCTCCCGCGTTTGCGAGGTAGCGCAAGGAAACAGACGAAAGAAATGGCCCAACCCCCCCCCCCATACACATGTATATACATACGTCCACACACGCAAATATACATACCTGCACAGCTTTCCATGGTTTACCCCAGACGCTTCACATGCCTTGATTCAATCCACTGACAGCACATCAACCCCGGTATACCACATCGCTCCAAATCACTCTATTCCTTGCCCTCCTTTCACCCTCCTGCATGTTCAGGCCCCGATCACACAAAATCTTTTTCACTCCATCTTTCCACCTCCAATTTGGTCTCCCTCTTCTCCTCGTTCCCTCCACCTCCGACACATATATCCTCTTGGTCAATCTTTCCTCACTCATTCTCTCCATGTGCCCAAACCACTTCAAAACACCCTCTTCTGCTCTCTCAACCACGCTCTTTTTATTTCCACACATCTCTCTTACCCTTACGTTAGTCACTCGATCAAACCACCTCACACCACACATTGTCCTCAAACATCTCATTTCCAGCACATCCATCCTCCTGCGCACAACTCTATCCATAGCCCACGCCTCGCAACCATACAACATTGTTGGAACATACCCATTTTTGCTTTCCGAGATAATGTTCTCGACTTCCACACATTCTTCAAGGCCCCCAGAATTTTCGCCCCCTCCCCCACCCTATGATCCACTTCCGCTTCCATGGTTCCATCCGCTGCCAGATCCACTCCCAGATATCTAAAACACTTCACTTCCTCCAGTTTTTCTCCATTCAAACTCACCTCCCAATTGACTTGACCCTCAACCCTACTGTACCTAATAACCTTGCTCTTATTCACATTTACTCTTAACTTTCTTCTTCCACACACTTTACCGAACTCAGTCACCAGCTTCTGCAGTTTCTCACATGAATCAGCCACTAGCGCTGTATCATCAGCGAACAGCAACTGACTCACTTCCCAAGCTCTCTCATCCCCAACAGACTTCATACTTGCCCCTCTTTCCAAAACTCTTGCATTTACCTCCTTAACAACCCCATCCATAAACAAAGTAAACAACCATATATATATATATATATATATATATATATATATATATATATATATATATATATATATATATATATATATATATATATATTTACCACTGTACCCCTAAGATCGAAGTCTGGATCATTTGTGTGGCAGCCATAGTTTACATCAGATTATCATGTTTACATTACATGGCATATCATATATATATATATATATATATATATATATATATATATATATATATATATATATATATATATATATATATATATATATATATATATATATATATATATATATATAAGGTGAAATCCCACTTCAATAGTTCATATACTTTTGTTTAGCATGTAATTTTTCCCTACATGTGGCGCGACATGTTTCGTGGAGACAATCCACCTCATCAGTTGCCAGCACTTATGAAAAAAAAGTTATCTAAATCCCAACATCACAGCGGAGTACCGCCATCTAGCGTCAACCATTACAGACCAACCACTGTCTGACTTGACCGGCTGTAACCTAACCTAACTTAACCTAACCTAACCTAATCTATTAAAAGGGAGAGAGACTAAGGGGGTCACGTGGCGGGGGTTGACCTGGGTAGCTGGGTGTGTCTTGAACAACTTTTTATATATGAATATATATATATATATATATATATATATATATATATATATATATATATATATATATATATATATATATATATATATATATATATATATCTTTTTTCTTTCAAACTATTCGCCATTTCCCGCATTAGCAAGGTAGCATTAAGAACAGAGGACTGGGCCTCTGAGGGAATATCCTCACTTGGCCCCCTTCTCTGTTCCCTCTTTTGGAAAATTAAAAAAAAAAAAAAAAGGGGGAGGATTTCCAGCCCCCCGCTCCCTCCCCTTTTAGTCGCCTTCTACGACACGCAGGGAATACGTGGGAAGTATTCTTTCTCCCCTGTCCCCAGGGATATGTATATATATATATATATATATATATATATATATATATATATATATATATATATATATATATATATATATATATATATATACAGAGCATGTACAGAGCATCAGATTGGGGAAGAGCAGTGTGGTTTCAGAAGTGGTAGAGGATGTGTGGATCAGGTGTTTGCTTTGAAGAATGTAAGTGAGAAATACTTAGAAAAGCAAATGGATTTGTATGTAGCATTTATGGATCTAGAGAAGGCATATGATAGAGTTGATAGAGATGCTCTGTGGAAGGTATTAAGAATATATGGTGTGGGAGGCAAGGTGTTAGAAGCAGTGAAAAGTTTTTATCGAGGATGTAAGGCATGTGTACGTGTAGGAAGAGAGGAAAGTGATTGGTTCTCAGTGAATGTAGGTTTGCGGCAGGGGTGTGTGATGTCTCCATGGTTGTTTAATTTGTTTATGGATGGGGTTGTTAGGGAGGTAAATGCAAGAGTTTTGGAAAGAGGGGCAAGTATGAAGTCTGTTGGGGATGAGAGAGCTTGGGAAGTGAGTCAGTTGTTGTTCGCTGATACAGCGCTGGTGGCTGATTCATGTGAGAAACTGCAGAAGCTGGTGACTGAGTTTGGTAAAGTGTGTGGAAGAAGAAAGTTAAGAGTAAATGTGAATAAGAGCAAGGTTATTAGGTACAGTAGGGTTGAGGGTCAAGTCAATTGGGAGGTGAGTTTGAATGGAGAAAAACTGGAGGAAGTGAAGTGTTTTAGATATCTGGGAGTGGATCTGGCAGCGGATGGAACCATGGAAGCGGAAGTGGATCATAGGGTGGGGGAGGGGGCGAAAATTCTGGGGGCCTTGAAGAATGTGTGGAAGTCGAGAACATTATCTCGGAAAGCAAAAATGGGTATGTTTGAAGGAATAGTGATTCCAACAATGTTGTATGGTTGCGAGGCGTGGGCTATGGATAGAGTTGTGCGCAGGAGGATGGATGTGCTGGAAATGAGATGTTTGAGGACAATGTGTGGTGTGAGGTGGTTTGATCGAGTGAGTAACGTAAGGGTAAGAGAGATGTGTGGAAATAAAAAGAGCGTGGTTGAGAGAGCAGAGGAGGGTGTTTTGAAGTGGTTTGGTCACATGGAGAGAATGAGTGAGGAAAGATTGACCAAGAGGATATATGTGTCGGAGGTGGAGGGAACGAGGAGAAGAGGGAGACCAAATTGGAGGTGGAAAGATGGAGTGAAAAAGATTTTGTGTGATCGGGGCCTGAACATGCAGGAGGGTGAAAGGAGGGCAAGGAATAGAGTGAATTGGAGCGATGTGGTATACCGGGGTTGACGTGCTGTCAGTGGATTGAATCAAGGCATGTGAAGCGTCTGGGGTAAACCATGGAAAGCTGTGTAGGTATGTATATTTGCGTGTGTGGACGTATGTATATACATGTGTATGGGAAGGGGGGGTTGGGCCATTTCTTTCGTCTGTTTCATTGCGCTACCTCGCAAACGCGGGAGACAGCGACAAAGTATAATAAATAAAAATATAAATATACAGAGAGAGAGAGAGAGAGAGAGAGAGAGAGAGAGAGAGAGAGAGAGAGAGAGAGAGAGAGATTGTGTGTGTGTGTGTGTACGATCACTAGGAAATAGCCCATAGATTCAGTAGAATAAGATTCATTCATACAAAAAGGAATGTTTTTTCTGATGACTGAAATATGTCCTGCCACATCCTGTATTCATTTTTCCCACTTTTCTTTGGTAGCAAGTAAAAGTATTGTCCATATAACTTATTGGCGCGTGCGTCTAGCTGGACCATTGGTCATAAATTGTTGTAATGTTATGTGTTTGGATTTGTAAGGAGAATCCGGGGCCTCTGTGGTGAAGTGGGTAGCGTTACCGGGTATGACCCATGTACCAGGCCTGTTCAGGGTCGGGCCTGCATAGGTTCGAAACCTGGGCACGTCAGTTGGTCTACAGTTCACTCAGTTGTTCATCCTCCACTTTGGGGGCTGTGTTATACGAATGGCTACAACGGCCTCTGTGAAATTGTGGAGTCTAGCTTCTATACAGAAGTTTCTTGTTTTCCAAGCAGTTGCTCTGGTTATACAGAAAACTGTTTCGCCCTTCTATTGACTACTGCTCTCACACCTTGGCAGGCTTTATTTCTTTGTATTCACTTGAGAATCCGACTTATCAGCTCAGATTTAACCCAAAATCTAGAACCATTTTTCCCGCACCACAATGTTGCTTCTTTTTCTCTCTTTCTTGGATATTATTTCTGTACCCCTCCACCGTTAGCTAAGCCACGTAATAACATTCGGCAAGCCACTGCGTCACTTGATTACTGTGTGGCCGTCGGGGTCTGAAAGATGAGGCCATTGTGATTTTTGTTTCTTCCTTTACACCGCTAAGCTTTGGAAGTCCTTATCTTCTCATGTCTCTCCTCACAGCTACGAGTTTTACCTCCTCTTAAACAGGCAAACTTTTCCACTGCCTTTCAATCCCTTGAATAGCGCTTCTTCTCTTCTCACTTAGCTCTTTATCCTCTTTTATGCCCAGCTTCTTGACCTATGATGACCCAAGCCTTGAAGGTAGCATCGACCTTCTTGACCTATGATTAGTGTGACAACGACCTTACTGACCTATGATGACCTATTGTAGAAGTGCCCCTAACACCTCACACACACATACACACACACACACACACACACACACACACACACACACACACACACACACACGCACACAAACACTCCACCTTGAGCTATGATGTTCCAGCCTAAGAGTATGACCCACCCTCCCACCTTCTTACACCACTTCTACGTTCATCTTGGGGACCGCCTGCTGCACAACGGGCAGGAGGGATGTCAACGTCAATGAAGTAAACTGATGTCGCATCACAGACAGAGGGAAGGTCTGACGTCAGTGCTGCCAGGCTACCAGAGCGTCGTATTGATCGCCGATGATGGATCTAACCCAACCCCAGTTGCAGACATGGTGGTTAAGATCTCTTTGATTGTCTTCCACACATTAGTGTATATAGTGGCTGTTTCCATTCCTCCCGCGACGAGTTATCCATTCACGTAAATCCTATACCACAGAAAATGGGAAAAAATACAAGCATCATATATATATATATATATATATATATTTCCTTTTCCATAGCCAGAGGTTGAACCATTATGTGACATTCTTTTTTTTTCATTCATTTCAATCTAAAAGTTTGTTTTCTAAATTGTTTCTTACATTTTTCATATGTATATATATGTATGTGTGTGTGTGTGTGTGTATGTGCGTATGTGTGTGTATGTGTGTGTGTGTGTATATGTATATATATATGTATATTATCCCTGGGGATGGGGGTGAAAGAATGCTTCCCACGTGTTCCTCGCGTGTCGTAGAAAGCGACTAGAGGGGACGGGAGCGGGGGGCCGGAAATCCTCCCCTCCTTGTATTAACTTTCTAAAATGGGAAACAGAAGAAGGAGTCACGCGGGGAGTGATCATCCTCCTCGAAGGCTCAGAGTGGGGTGCCTAAATGTGTGTGGATGTAACCAAGATGTGAAAAAAGGAGAGATAGGTAGTATGTTTGAGGAAAGGAACCTGGATGTTTTGGCTCTGAGTGAAACGAAGCTCAAGGGTAAAGGGGAAGAGTGGTTTGGAAATGTCTGGGGAGTGAAGTCAGGGGTTAGTGAGAGGACAAGAGCAAGGGAAGGAGTAGCAATACTCCTGAAACAGGAGTTGTGGGAGTATGTGATAGAATGTAAGAAAGTAAATTCTCGATTAATATGGGTAAAATTGAAAGTTGATGGAGAGAGGTGGGTGATTATTGGTGCATATGCACCTGGGCATGAGAAGAAAGATCATGAGAGGCAAGTGTTTTGGGAGCAGCTGAATGAGTGTGTTAGCGGTTTTGATGCACGAGACCGGGTTATAGTGATGGGTGATTTGAATGCAAAGGTGAGTAATGTGGCAGTTGAGGGAATAATTGGTATGCATGGGGTGTTCAGTGTTGTAAATGGAAATGGTGAAGAGCTTGTAGATTTATGTGCTGAAAAAGGACTGATGATTGGGAATACCTGGTTTAAAAAGCGAGATATACATAAGTATACTTATGTAAGTAGGAGAGATGGCCAGAGAGCGTTATTGGATTACGTGTTAATTGACAGGCGTGCGAAAGAGAGACTTTTGGATGTTAATGTGCTGAGAGGTGCAACTGGAGGGATGTCTGATCATTATCTTGTGGAGGCTAAGGTGAAGATTAGTATGGGTTTTCAGAAAAGAGGAGTGAATGTTGGGGTGAAGAAGGTGGTGAGAGTGAGTGAGCTTGGGAAGGAGACCTGTGTGGGGAAGTACCAGGAGAGACTGTGTACAGAATGGAAAAAGGTGAGAACAATGGAAGTAAGGGGAGTGGGGGAGGAATGGGATGTATTTAGGGAATCAGTGATGGATTGCGCAAAAGATGCTTGTGGCATGAGAAGAGTGGGAGGTGGGCTGTTTAGAAAGGGTAGTGAGTGGTGGGATGAAGAAGTAAGAGTATTAGTGAAAGAGAAGAGAGAGGCATTTGGACGATTTTTGCAGGGAAAAAATGCAATTGAGTGGGAGAAGTATAAAAGAAAGAGACAGGAGGTCAAGAGAAAGGTGCAAGAGGTGAAAAAAAGGGCAAATGAGAGTTGGGGTGAGAGACTATCAGTAAATTTTAGGGAGAATAAAAAGATGTTCTGGAAGGAGGTAAATAGGGTGCGTAAGACAAGGGAGCAAATGGGAACTTCAGTGAAGGGCGTAAATGGGGAGGTGATAACAAGTAGCGGTGATGTGAGAAGGAGATGGAATGAGTATTTTGAAGGTTTGTTGAATGTGTCTGATGACAGAGTGGCAGATATAGGGTGTTTTGGTCGAGGTGGTGTGCAAAGTGAGAGGGTTAGGGAAAATGATTTGGTAAACAGAGAAGAGGTAGTAAAAGCTTTGCGGAAGATGAAAGCCGGCAAGGCAGCAGGTTTGGATGGTATTGCAGTGGAATTTATTAAAAAGGGGGGTGACTGTATTGTTGACTGGTTGGTAAGGTTATTTAATGTATGTATGACTCATGGTGAGGTGCCTGAGGATTGGCGGAATGCGTGCATAGTGCCATTGTACAAAGGCAAAGGGGATAAGAGTGAGTGCTCAAATTACAGAGGTATAAGTTTGTTGAGTATTCCTGGTAAATTATATGGGAGGGTATTGATTGAGAGGGTGAAGGCATGTACAGAGCATCAGATTGGGGAAGAGCAGTGCGGTTTCAGAAGTGGTAGAGGATGTGTGGATCAGGTGTTTGCTTTGAAGAATGTATGTGAGAAATACTTAGAAAAGCAAATGGATTTGTATGTAGCATTTATGGATCTGGAGAAGGCATATGATAGAGTTGATAGAGATGCTCTGTGGAAGGTATTAAGAATATATGGTGTGGGAGGCAAGTTGTTAGAAGCAGTGAAAAGTTTTTATCGAGGATGTAAGGCATGTGTACGTGTAGGAAGAGAGGAAAGTGATTGGTTCTCAGTGAATGTAGGTTTTGCGGCAGGGGTGTGTGATGTCTCCATGGTTGTTTAATTTGTTTATGGATGGGGTTGTTAGGGAGGTAAATGCAAGAGTCCTGGAAAGAGGGGCAAGTATGAAGTCTGTTGGGGATGAGAGAGCTTGGGAAGTGAGTCAGTTGTTGTTCGCTGATGATACAGCGCTGGTGGCTGATTCATGTGAGAAACTGCAGAAGCTGGTGACTGAGTTTGGTAAAGTGTGTGGAAGAAGAAAGTTAAGAGTAAATGTGAATAAGAGCAAGGTTATTAGGTACAGTAGGGGTGAGGGTCAAGTCAATTGGGAGGTGAGTTTGAATGGAGAAAAACTGGAGGAAGTGAAGTGTTTTAGATATCTGGGAGTGGATCTGTCAGCGGATGGAACCATGGAAGCGGAAGTGGATCATAGGGGGGGGGAGGGGGCGAAAATTTTGTGAGCCTTGAAAAATGTGTGGAAGTCGAGAACATTATCTCGGAAAGCAAAAGTGGGTATGTTTGAAGGAATAGTGGTTCCAACAATGTTGTATGGTTGCGAGGCGTGGGCTGTGGATAGAGATGTGCGCAGGAGGATGGATGTGCTGGAAATGAGATGTTTGAGGACAATGTGTGGTGTGAGGTGGTTTGAGCGAGTGAGTAACGTAAGGGTAAGAGAGATGTGTGGAAATAAAAAGAGCGTGGTTGAGAGAGCAGAAGAGGGTGTTTTGAAATGGTTTGGGCACATGGAGAGAATGAGTGAGGAAAGATTGACCACGAGGATATATGTGTCGGAGGTGGAGGGAACGAGGAGAAGAGGAAGACCAAATTGGAGGTGGAAAGATGGAGTGAAAAAGATTTTGTGTGATCGGGGCCTGAACATGCAGGAGGGTGAAAGGAGGGCAAGGAATAGAGTGAATTGGAGCGATGTGGTATACAGGGGTTGACGTGCTGTCAGTGGATTGAATCAAGGCATGTGAAGCGTCTGGGGTAAACCATGGAAAGCTGTGTAGGTATGTATATTTGCGTGTGTGGACGTATGTACATGTGTATGGGGGGGGGGTTGGGCCATTTCTTTCGTCTGTTTCCTTGCGCTACCTCGCAAACGCGGGAGACAGCGACAAAGTATAAAAAAAAAAAAAAAAAAAAAAAATATATATATATATATATATATATATATATATATATATATATATATATATATATATATATATATATATATATATATATATATTGGAAAATTAATTTTCCAAAAGAGGGAACAGAGAAGGGGGCCGGGTGAGGATATTCCCTCAGAGGCCCAGTCCTCTGTTCTTAACGCTACCTTGCTAACGCGGGAAATGGCGAATAGTTTGAAAGAAAAAGAAAAGAAAAAAAATATATATATATATATATATATATATATATATATATATATATATATATATATATATATATATATATATATATATATATAAAAGATTTTGAGTGATCGGGGCCTGAACATGCAAGAGGGTGAAAGGCGGGCAAGGAAAAGAGTGAATTGGATCGATGTGGTATACCGGGGTTGTCGTGCTGTCAGTGGATTGAATCAGGGCATGTGAAGCATCTGGGGTAAACCATGGAAAGCAATGTGGGGCCTGGATGTGGAAGGGGAGCTGTGGTTTCGGGCATTATTGCATGACAGCTGGAGACTGAGTGTGAACGAATGAGGCCTTTGTTGTCTTTTCCTAGCGCTACCCCGCACACATGAGGGGGGAGGGGGATTGTATTCCATGTGTGGCGAGATGGCGATGGGAATGAATAAAGGCAGACAGTGTGAATTGTGTGCATGAGTACATATGTATGTGTCTGTGTGTGTATATATATATGTGTACATTAAGATGTATAGGTATGTATATTTGCGTGTGTGGACGTGTGTGTATATACATGTGTATGGGGGTGGGTTGGGCCATTTCTTTCGTCTGTTTCCTTGCGCTACCTCGCAAACGCGGGAGACAGCGACAAAGCAAAATAGATAATAATAAAAAATGATATTTTTGCTAGATATCATATACACATGTGTGGCGGGGTGGCGATGGGAATGAATAGAGGCAGACAGTGTGAATTGTGTGCATGGGTATATATGTATGTGTCTGTGTGTGTATATATATGTGTACATTCAGATGTATAGGTATGTATATTTGCGTGTGTGGACGTGTATGTATATACATGTGTATGGGGATGGGTTGGGCCATTTCTTTCGTCTGTTTCCTTGTGCTACCTCGCAAACGCGGGAGACAGCGACAAAGCAAAATAAATATAATATATATATATATATATATATATATATATATATATATATATATATATATATATATATATATATATTATATATATATATTATATATATATATATATGTATATATATATATATATATATATATATATATATATATATATATATATATATATATATATATATATATTTTTTTTTTTCTTTTTTTTGCTTTGTCGCTGTCTCCCGCGTTTGCGAGGTAGCGCAAGGAAACAGACGAAAGAAATGGCCCAACCCATCCCCATACACATGTATATACATACGTCCACACATGCAAATATACATACCTACACAGCTTTCCATGGTTTACCCCAGACGCTTCACATGCCTTGATTCAATCCACTGACAGCACGTCAACCCCGGTATACCACATCGCTCCAATTCATTCTATTCCTTGCCCTCCTTTCACCCTCCTGCATGTTCAGGCCCCGATCACACCTCCAAATTGTATTTCCTCTTCTCCTCGTTCCGTCCACCTCCGACACATATATCCTCGTGGTCAATCTTTCCTCACTCATTCTCTCCATGTGAGCAAACCATTTCAAAACACCCTCTTCTGCTCTCTCAACCACGCTCTTTTTATTTCCACACATCTCTCTTACCCTTACGTTACTCACTCGATCAAACCACCTCACACCACACATTGTCCTCAAACATCTCATTTCCAGCACATCCATCCTCCTGCGCACAACTCTATCCATAGTCCACGCCTCGCAACCATACAACATTGTTGGAACCACTATTCCTTCAAACATACCCATTTTTGCTTTCCGAGATAATGTTCTCGACTTCCACACATTCTTCAAGGCTCCCAGAAATTTCGCCCCCTCCCCCACCCTATGATCCACTTCCGCTTCCATGGTTCCATCCGCTGCCAGATCCACTCCCAGATATCTAAAACACTTTACTTCCTCCAGTTTTTCTCCATTCAAACTCACCTCCCAATTGACTTGACCCTCAATCCTACTGTACCTAATAACCTTGCTCTTATTCACATTTACTCTTAACTTTCTTCTTTCACACACTTTACCAAACTCAGTCACCAGCTTCTGCAGTTTCTCACATGAATCAGCCACCAGCGCTGTATCATCAGCGAACAACAACTGACTCACTTCCCAAGCTCTCTCATCCCCAACAGACTTCATACTTGCCCCTCTTTCCAAAACTCTTGCATTCACCTCCCTAACAACCACATCCATAAACAAATTAAACAACCATGGAGACATCACACACCCCTGCCGCAAACCTACATTCACTGAGAACCAATCACTTTCCTCTCTTCCTACACGTACACATGCCTTACATCCTCGATAAAAACTTTTCACTGCTTCTAACAACTTGCCTCCCATACCATATATTCTTAATACCTTCCACAGAGCATCTGTATCAACTCTATCATATGCCTTCTCCAGATCCATAAATGCTACATACAAATCCATTTGCTTTTCTAAGTATTTCTCACATACATTCTTCAAATCAAACACCTGATCCACACATCCTCTACCACTTCTGAAACCACACTGCTCTTCCCCAATCTGATGCTCTGTACATGCCTTCACCCTCTCAATCAATACCCTCCCATATAATTTGCCAGGAATACTCAACAAACTTATACCTCTGTAATTTAAGCACTCACTCTTATCCCCTTTGCCTTTGCACAATGGCACTATGCACGCATTCCGCCAATCCTCAGGCACCTCACCATGAGTCATACATACATTAAATAACCTTACCAACCAGTCAACAATACAGTCACCCCCTTTTTTAATAAATTCCACTGCAATACCATCCAAACCTGCTGCCTTGCCGGCTTTCATCTTCCGCAAAGCTTTTACTACCTCTTCTCTGTTTACCAAATCATTTTCCCTAACCCTCTCACTTTGCACACCACCTCGACCAAAACACCCTATATCTGCTACTCTATCATCAAACACATTCAACAAACCTTCAAAATACTCACTCCATCTCCTCACATCACCACTACTTGTTATCACCTCCCCATTTGCGCCCTTCACTGAAGTTCCCATTTGCTCCCTTGTCTTACGCTCTTTATTTACCTCCTTCCAGAACATCTTTTTATTCTCCCTAAAATTTAATGATACTCTCTCACCCCAACTCTCATTTGCCCTTTTTTTAACCTCTTGCACCTTTCTCTTGACCTCCTGTCTCTTTCTTTTATACGTCTCCCACTCAATTGCATTTTTTCCCTGCAAAAATCGTCCAAATGCCTCTCTCTTCTCTTTCACTAATACTCTTACTTCTTCATCCCACCACTCACTACCCTTTCTAATCAACCCACCTCCCACTCTTCTCATGCCACAAGCATCTTTTGCGCAATCCATCACTGATTCCCTAAATACATCCCATTCCTCCCCCACTCCCCTTACTTCCATTGTTCTCACCTTTTTCCATTCTGTACTCAGTCTCTCCTGGTAATTCCTCACACAAGTCTCCTTCCCAAGCTCACTTACTCTCACCACCCTCTTCACCCCAACATTCACTCTTCTTTTCTGAAAACCCATACAAATCTTCACCTTAGCCTCCACAAGATAATGATCAGACATCCCTCCAGTTGCACCTCTCAGCACATTAACATCCAAAAGTCTCTCTTTCGCGCGCCTGTCAATTAACACGTAATCCAATAACGCTCTCTGGCCATCTCTCCTACTCACATAAGTATACTTATGTATATCTCGCTTTTTAAACCAGGTATTCCCAATCATCAGTCCTTTTTCAGCACATAAATCTACAAGCTCTTCACCATTTCCATTTACAACACTGAACACCCCATGTATACCAATTATTCCCTCAACTGCCACATTACTCACCTTTGCATTCAAATCACCCAACACTATAACCCGGTCTCGTGCATCAAAACCACTAACACACTCATTCAGCTGCTCCCAAAACACTTGCCTCTCATGATCTTTCTTCTCATGCCCAGGTGCATATGCACCAATAATCACCCATCTCTCTCCATCAACTTTCAGTTTTACCCATATTAATCGAGGAATTACTTTCTTACATTCTATCACATATATATATATATATATATATATATATATATATATATATATATATATATATATATATATATAATATATATATATATATATATATATATATATATATATATATATATATGGTGTGGGAGGCAAGTTGTTAGAAGCAGTGAAAAGTTTTTATCGAGGATGTAAGGCATGTGTACGTGTAGGAAGAGAGGAAAGTGATTGGTTCTCAGTGAATGTAGGTTTGCGGCAGGGGTGTGTGATGTCTCCATGGTTGTTTAATTTGTTTATGGATGTGGTTGTTAGGGAGGTAAATGCAAGAGTTTTGGAAAGAGGGGCAAGTATGCAGTCTGTTGGGGATGAGAGAGCTTGGGAAGTGAGTCAGTTGTTGTTCGCTGATGATACAGCGCTGGTGGCTGATTCATGTGAGAAACTGCAGAAGCTGGTGACTGAGTTTGGTAAAGTGTGTGGAAGAAGAAAGTTAAGAGTAAATGTGAATAAGAGCAAGGTTATTAGGTACAGTAGGGTTGAGGGTCAAGTCAATTGGGAGGTGAGTTTGAATGGAGAAAAACTGGAGGAAGTGAAGTGTTTTAGATATCTGGGAGTGGATCTGGCAGCGGATGTAACCATGGAAGCGGAAGTGGATCATAGGGTGGGGGAGGGGGCGAAAATTCTGGGAGCCTTGAAGAATGTGTGGAAGTCGAGAACATTATCTCGGAAATCAAAAATGGGTATGTTTGAAGGAATAGTGGTTCCAACAATGTTGTATGGTTGCGAGGCGTGGGCTATGGATAGAGTTGTGTGCAGGAGGATGGATGTGCTGGAAATGAGATGTTTGAGGACAATGTGTGGTGTGAGGTGGTTTGATCGAGTGAGTAACGTAAGGGTAAGAGAGATGTGTGGAAATAAAAAGAGCGTGGTTGAGAGAGCAGAAGAGGGTGTTTTGAAGTGGTTTGGGCACATGGAGAGAATGAGTGAGGAAAGATTGACCAAGAGGATATATGTGTCGGAGGTGGAGGGAACGAGGAGAAGAGGGAGACCAAATTGGAGGTGGAAAGATGGAGTGAAAAAGATTTTGTGTGATCGGGGCCTGAACATGCAGGAGGGTGAAAGGAGGGCAAGGAATAGAGTGAATTGGAGCGATGTGGTATACCGGGGTTGACGTGCTGTCAGTGGATTGAATCAGGGCATGTGAAGCGTCTGGGGTAAACCATGGAAAGCTGTGTAGGTATGTATATTTGCGTGTGTGGACGTATGTATATACATGTGTATGGGGGGGGGTTGGGCCATTTCTTTCGTCTGTTTCCTTGCGCTACCTCGCAAACGCGGGAGACAGCGACAAAGTATAAAAAAAAAAAAAAAAAATATATATATATATATATATATATATATATATATATATATATATATATATATATATATTCCTATGAGTCCACGGGGAAAATGAAACTCAATAAGTTCCCAAGTGCACTTTCGTGTAATAATCAAATCAACAGGGGAGACACAAGAGAGAAATATAACAGTCAGTTTATATAAATCGAAGAGACGAAGCTAGGACGCCATTTGGTAAACATATATATATATATATATATATATATATATATATATATATATATATATATATATATATATATATATATATATATATATATATATGTATATGAGAGAGCTTGGGAAGTGAGTCAGTTGTTGTTCACTGATGATCCAGTGCTGGTGGCTGATTCATGGGAGAAACAGCAGAAGCTGGTGACTGAGTTTAGTAAAGTGTGTGAAAGAAGAAAGTTGAGAGTAAATGTGAATAAGAGCAAGGTTATTAGGTACAGTAGGGTTGATGGTCAAGTCAATTGGGAGGTAAGTTTGAATGGAGAAAAACTGGAGGAAGTAAAGTGTTTTAGATATCTGGGAGTGGATCTGGCAGAGGATGGAACTATGGAAGCGGAAGTGAATCATAGGGTGGGGGAGGGGGCGAAAATCCTGGGAGCCTTGAAGAATGTGTGGAAGTCGAGAACATTTTCTCCGAAAGCAAAAATGGCTATGTTTGAAGGAATAGTGGTTCCAACAATGTTGTATGGTTGCGAGGCGTGGGCTATGGACAGAGTTGTGCGCAGGAGGGTGGATGTGCTGGAAATGAGATGTTTGAGGACAATATGTGGTGTGAGGTGGTTTGATCGAGTAAGTAATTTTAGGGTAAGAGAGATGTGTGGAAATAAAAAGAGCGTGGTTAAGAGAGCAGAAGAGGGTGTTTTGAAATGGTTTGGGCACATGGAGAGAATGAGTGAGGAAAGATTGACCAAGAGGATATATGTGTCGGAGGTGGAGGGAACGAGGAGAAGTGGGAGACCAAATTGGAGGTGGAAAGATGGAGTGAAAAAGATTTTGAGTGATCGGGGCCTGAACATGCACGAGGGTGAAAGGCGGGCAAGGAATAGAGTGAATTGGATCGATGTGGTATACCGGGGTCGACGTACTGTCAATGGATTGAACCTGGGCATGTGAAGCCTCTGGGGTAAGCCATGGAAAGTTCTGTGGGGCCTGGATGTGGAAAGGGAGCTGTGGTTTCGGGCATTATTGCTTGACAGCTAGAGACTGAGTGTGAACGAATGGGGCCTTTGTCGTCTTTTCTTAGCGCTACCTCGCACACATGAGGGGGGAGGGGGTTGTTATTTCATGTGTGGCGGGGTGGCGATGGGAATTAATAAGGGCAGACAGAATGAATTATGTACATGTGTATATATGTATATGTCTGTGTGTGTATATATATGTATACGTTGAGATGTGTAGGTATGTATATTTGCGTGTGTGGACGTGTATGTATATACATGTGCATGTGGGTGGGTTGGGTAATTCTTTCGTCTGTTTCCTTGCGCTACCTCGCTAACGCGGAAGACAGCGACAAAGCAAAATGAAGGAATAAATAAATAAATAAATAAATATATATATATATATATATATATATATATATATATATATATATATATATATATACATATATATACATATATATATATATATATATATATATATATATATATATATATATATATATATATATATATATATATATGAGGTAAGTTTGAATGGAGAAAAACTGTAGGAAGTGAAGTGTTTTAGATATCTGGAAGTGGATTTGGCAGCGGATGGAACCATGGAAGTGGAAGTGAATCATAGGGTGGGGAAGGGGGCGAAAGTTCTGGGAGCGTTGTAGAATATGTGGAAGTCGAGAACATAATCTCGGAAAGCAAAAATGAGTATGTTTGAAGGAATAGTGATTCCAACAATGTTATATGGTTGCAAGGCGTGGGCTATAGATAGAGTTGTGCAGACGAGGGTGGATATGCTGGAAATGAGATGTTTGAGGACAATATGTGGTGTGAGGTCGTTTGATCGAGTAAGTAATGATAGGGTAAGAGACATGTATGGTAATAAAAAGAGTGTGGTTGAGAGAGCAGAAGAAGGTGCTTTGAAATGGTTTGGTCACATGGAGAGAATGAGTGAGGAAAAATTGACCAAGAGGATATATGTGTCAGAGGTGGAGGGAACGAGAAGTGGGAGACCAAATTGGAGGTGGAAAGATGGAGTGAAAAAGATTTTGAGTGATCGGGGCCTGAACATGCAGAAGGGTGAAAGGCGTGCAAGGAATAGAGTGAATTGGAACGATGTGGTATACCGGGGTCAACATGCTGGCAATGGATTGATCAGAGTATTTGAAGCGTGTGGGGTAAACCATGGAAAGTTCTGTGGGGCCTGGATGTGGAAAGGGAGCTGTGATTTCAGTGCATTATTACATGACAGCTAGAGACTGAGTGTGAACGAATGTGGCCTTTGTTTTTTTTCCTAGCGCTACCTCGCGCACATGAGGGGGGAGGGGGTTGTTATTTCATGTGTGTCGGAGTGGCGACGGGAATAAATAAAGGCAGACAGTATGAATTATATACATATGCATATATGTATATGTCCGTGTGTGTATATATATTTATACATTGAGATGTATAGGTATGTATATTTGTGTGTGTGGACGTGTATGTATATACATGTGTATGTGGGTGGGTTGGGCCATTCTTTCGTCTGTTTCCTTGCGCTACCTCGCTAACGCGGTAGACAGCGACAAAGTAAATTACAAAAAGATAATATATATATATATATATATATATATATATATATATATATATATATATATATATATATATGTATATATATATATATATATATTGGACAATCACATGTTTACCAAATGGCGTCCTAGCTTCGTCTCTTCGATGTATATCAACTGACTGTTATATTCCTCTCTTGTGTCTCCCCTGATGATGTGATTATTACACGAAAGTGCACTTGGGAACTTTTCGTGTTTCATTTTCCCCGTGGACTCATAGGAATATATATATATATATATATATATATATATATATATATATATATATATATATATATATATATATATATATATATATATAGTTAAGAGAAAGGGCAACACGAGTATAAAACTCTTTCCCGTAACACACAAATAATCACAAAAACTACTCAACCACTTGACTAACTCAAACTCCCACCCACATATCTTATGCACTTCATCACCGTGGATCTAATTCTGTGGCAACGCACTCTCTCTGAGAGATTGATTCCCATCACGATGCTGTAAATACCTATTACCATGTCTATCACAGGAAGTCATGCTTCTGTTCTCTCCCTCCTGTCTACCCGTAGAATATTGGTCTGGTTTATGTATGCCACAGGAGGCGATACTCCCGCCTCATATTTTTCCCGTGTTGGCATTATTGTGAGGACCTGAGGTGACAGGATCGTAAACTTATCTGGCTCATATTGCCTCGCGAAATAACGCAAGATCAGTGCCTTTTGACGTCAATAATTTTCACGAGAAGTATGGGGTCATGTGCAGAGAGATTGATCACTGAGTGAACAAAACAGCTTATACAATCGTGAGGGTGACTCACTTCACGGTGATTATCAAATACCATCAAATACCTATGCCTCACAAATCGATATCATGTATAAGAAGCAATCTTTAGTATTTCCATTATCGTAGGTCTCGCCTCGTTTCCACAGAAATACGTCACTCTAAACTTCAGAAGGAAAAGAGTTTCGAAATACATATGTCTCGCCATATAAAGAATTAACCCTATTTGAATTTTCCATCAATCTCAATTATGTCTTTCAAGAAAGTCTTTAAAGTACGTACGTCTATGAAATTACAACCAAATCAAATCTGAAGTTCTTGTATAATTCATATACTTCATACTCTACACACATATCGTAGTCACTTTATATTCAGACTAATAGACTCCACGAAAAGATCAGACGATCGAATGTCTCTCGCAAGTTGTATGAGGCCTTGGATCCCTTAAAGGAATGGAAGCTAGATTCTCATCTAATATTATCATAAGATCCGTCTGACAGTGTGTTTGTCACCATTCCAACACAATTTATGTGAAATTTTATTCACACGTGATACGTAAGGACTGACTTTGGTAAAGATTCCAGCTCCATTTTTTTATTTGTCACAGTAAATATAGATAGGTTCGTGGGCGTTGTGTCGTAACAGTGTAGGTTCCTGAGCGTTGTGTCGTAACAGGAGGATCGTGTGTCCGTGCGTCAAGCTTAATGATATAGATCAGCAGGCTCTGTGTTCGTGAATCTAGTAGTCGTAGCTACTGTGTCACTATAATGTAGGATTATACGCTATAATATAGGTATATGAATGTTTCATGACGTGATAGCAAAGGTTCATGGGCTCTGTCCTCTGATGGTATAGGTTCATTGGCTCCATGTCTCGCTGATCTATTTTCCTGTATTCTCTTTTTTCGAATGTATATATATATATATATATATATATATATATATATATATATATATATATATATATATATATATACACATGTATATTTTTTTATCATTATTATCATTATCATTATACTATCATATTTTGTCGCTGTCTCCAGCGTTAGCGAGATAGCGCATGGAATCAGACGAAAGAATGGCCCAACCTCCCCACATACACATGTATATACATACACATCCACACACCCACATATAAACATATACACATGTACATAATTCATACTTCCTGCCTATATCCATTCCCGTCGCCACCCCACCACACATGAAATTACATGCCCCTTACCCCCGTACGCGTGCTAAGTAGTGCTAGGAAAAGATAACAAAGGCCACATTCGTTCTCACTCAGTCTCTAGCTGTCATGTATAATGCACCGAAACCACGGCTCCCTTTCCACATCCAGGCCCCCAAAACATTCCATGGTTTACCCCAGACGCTTCACATGCCCTGGTTCAATTCATTGACAGCACGTCGACCCCGGTATACCACATATTTCCAATTCACTCTATTCCTTGCACGCCTTTCACCCTCCTGCATGTTCAGGCCCCGATCGCTCACAATCTTTTTCACTCCATCCTTCCGCTTCCAATTTAGTCTCCCACTTCTCCTCGTTTCCTCTACCTCTGACACATATATCCTCTTTGTCAATCTTTCCTCACTCATTCTCTCCTTGTGACCAGACCATTTCAATACACCGTCTTCTGCTATTTCAACCACACTCTATTTATTACCTCACATCTCTCTTACCTCTTCATTACTTACTCGATCAAACTACCTCACACCACATATTGTCCTCAAACATCTCCATTCCATCACATCCACCCTCATCCACACAACCCACATCCTTGCAACCATATAGCATTATTGGAATCACACTTCCTTCAAACATACCCATTTTTACTTTCCGAGATAATGTTCTCGCCTTCCACACATTCTTCAACGCTCCCAGAACTTTCGCCTCCCCTCCCCAGCCCTGTGATTCACTTCCGCTTCCATGGTTCCACCCGCTGCCAAATCCACTCCCAGATATCTAAAACACTTCACTTCCTCCAGTTTTTCTCCATTCAAACCTACCTCCCAATTAACTTGTCCCTCAACCTTACTGTACCTAATAACCTTGCTCTTATTCACATTTACTCTCAGTTTTCTTCTTTCACACACTTTACCAAACTCAGTCACCAATTTCTGCCGTTCTCACCCGAATCGGCCACCAGCGCTGTATCATCAACGAACAACAACTGACTCACTTCCCAAGCCCTCTCATCCACGACAGACTGCATACTTGCCCCTAAAAACCCCATCCATAAACAAATTAAACAGCCAGGGAAACATCACGCACTCCTGCCGCAAACCGACATTCATTGAGAACCAGTCACTTTCCTCTCTTCTAACTCGTACACATGCCTTACATACATGACAAAAACTTTTCACCGATTTTAGCAACTTTCCTCCCACACCATATATTCTTAATACCTTCTACAGAGCATCTCTATCAACTGTAACATATGCCTTATCAAGATCCATAAATGCTATACACAAATTCATCTCTTTTTCGAAGTATTTCGCAAACACATTCTTCAAAGCAAACAC